>NW_027418924.1:0-37092 GCF_009905375.1 Apium graveolens
GTTATCGAATAAACTTATTCGATAATAGTTTTGAAAACTATAACCAATATTTATATAATATATATATTATACTCGGGATCCTCGACTCCCGGTTTAGAAAATATTTCCACCTTTGGGTCCTATACTAAGGGTATATGCAAGTTACCGCTATCCTCTAGCATAGGTATTATCAACAGAACCAACAGATATATATGGCAAGAATACGAAACAGGCATGCATATATATACCATATCAGCATGCTTCAATATATCGCAACATTTGCTAATTAACCAACATGCATCTATCGCAAGATAATGCATATACATATATTCATCACAACAACAGTATAACGGGTAGAAAACTTGCCTGAGCGACTTGGGGTACGATGGCTCGGGACGAGTCTGGTAACCTATAAACAACAAGTAAGTTGGAATTAAACCAAAGTCACTTGAAATCTATACTCTAACAACTCAGACTCTAACGCTTGTTTTGCGCTACTGATTGCTTAAGTCACCGGGTACCCTCGGCTCCACCATTTTTAATAATTTAACCTTTACGAGTTTTAAGGCGATTCCTTCGCGAGTGTCTTACCAACTGCCTAACACACTTACCATAAATGTTTCATACATTAATTAACCCTTTTGGTCTTTAACCTATGTTTCAAAGTAAGGCGAGGGGAAAAGTTTCGTTCGCGAAACGCCGTTACTTGAAACGGTCGTTTCTCCTAAACCGTGCATCGGAATCGAACGAACTACATATCAAAACGAAGCTCGTAACATGAGCTATCTAAACATGGCAGTGGTAATCTAGCAGGGGGTTCTCGGGTCCTAAGGCTATGCACAAAACAGTCCAAAGAAAATCGGACGTTACGACGGCTATGTTTACGCGCTTTCCAATATTTAAACCATTCAAACCCTCCCAATTCAACCTCAAATCCAACATACAACAACATCCATCCTTATCACATCATAACAACCTCAACCAATTCAGTTAACATTCCTACTTATGCCTAAGCTTAACTTTAACCATTCTTAAGTTCTTTTAAATCAAAACAACAACATTCACCATTCCATTTCACTACCATTTCAAATCCCAAACTATAAATCACAACAACAAGCTACAATAGCCACCCTACTAATCAAAATCATCTTATAATATATAGGAATCTAGGGTTTGGAGATGGTATACCTTCCTGAAGTGGTGGGAGGAGCTAGGAAGCCTTAAGAAGCTTTGAGAAGTCTTAGGAATGCTTGGATCTTCAAGGAAAACAAGAAAACTTCAAGTTAAAAACTTGAAAACACTATTCATAGTCTTCTTCTTTGATTAAATGAAGAAGATGGAGAAGAATTGATGGCTTAAACTCATGATATAGCCCTAACTAAGCATGAAGATGATTAAGGAATTAACTCACCAATTTAGGAAGCTTGGATCTTTGATTTTGAATTTCTTGCTCTTTTGAATAGTAAAAATCCGAGAGCAAAGATGAACCATGCCTTGGTTGCTTTTTGATTTTGATGAAAAATGATTTTGCTTGGCTTGGTTGGCTTGTTTTTGTGTTTGATTTAGTTAATTACCTTGTTGCCCTTGAATTTGTGTGGTTACAAAGCCACCACACCTCCTTCCTTTTTTGTCATGCCTATGTCACCTTGCACATGTCATAATGATCCCACTTGTCCACACCTTGTGGTTTGATGATGTCACAATCCCTGGCTTCTTGTACAAGCTTGTCTCTTGGTCACTTATTTGTTTTACGGTTCGCTTATCTTTCGTTCTCGTTTATCGTTTGAGGGATCATACCCGGGATCTTATTACTTAGGTTCCCTTAACCTTTCTCAATATATTATATTCCTTTTATGATCCTCTCCTATAATCCTTTAATTTAAATCCTTTTTATCCTGTTACCTTTTTCTCAATTCTTTCCGTATCTAGTGGATTTCCGGGAAAAATCAAAGTGTTCGGAATTGGATTCTGACGATCTTTAACATACACTTATATACCATATAGAGTACTAATAATATCCCAGAAGATCAATAACAGAACCCCTACATAGTGTGGCATGAAAAGTTTTCTCATTCAGCAAAAACACTATTCATAAGGGTTTCAAAATCTCCAAAAATTGGGGTTATTACAGTCTCCCCTCCTTAAAAGGATTCCGTCCCGGAATCAGATAGAAAACAGTGGGGATGCTTTTCTAGCATTGTGCCTTCTAACTCTCTAGTCAATTTTCCACATTGTGGTCCTACCACCAACTCTGCCTAGTTTGATAATCCTTCACCTAAGCACTTATTCCTTTTTCAATCTATAACCCTTCCTGGTTGCTCCATATAGGTTACGTCTGGTTGCATGTCTATGCGCTCCTATGCCCCTATTTATCTGGCATCCGAATTACCCTTTCTTAACATTGATACGTGAAACGCGTTATGACTCGCTACATGTTCTGGGGTAAGGCTAGCTCATATGCTAACTTCCCAATACTCCTTAATATATCCAAGGGTCCAACAATTGGTGGACTTAGCTTTCCTTTCTTTCCGAATCTCATTAATTCTTTTCAAGGGAATACTTTTAACAAGCCTCCTTCCTATTCTTTGTCCTTTCGAGTCAAATCGACATACTTCTTATGTCCTTCCTGGCTACTACCAGTCATCCTCTGATTAGATCTATTATATCCTTGGTCCTTTGGACTACTGCGGGTCCGAGCATCTTGCGCTCTACAACTTCATCCTAACATAAGGGAGATCGACATTGTCTTCCCTCAAGGATCTCATAAAGCGATACCTCAATACTGACATATGATCTATTATCGTAAGATAACTTAATCCGCATTAAGTGATCATTCCAAATTCTTTCAAGTCTATTGCACAGACTCTCATTATAGCTTTTAGCATTAGAGCTTTTGCTTCTCAATACCCATTCTTTTCCAGTTCGTAATCGCTACTACCTTCCGTTCCTAATATTATACTGGTTATACTTTTGCTCGTTAGCGTTCTATAACCTTTTAATAACCACGTCAACCTTAGTATCACGAATGTGTTTCCATTCCGCATACTACCACCACTTTATTACTCCTTTTTCAGTTGTTTCTATTTTCCAAAATTTGATCAATCAAATAGAAGTAAAGGAATTTGTTGAGAGATCACTATGATCATGAACACTATTTATATCGCATAGTTAGTACAGAAGGTGGCCAGCCTTTAGTACTTGACAAGAAATTAAACAACATGTGGTATCCTACTAGGCTTCTATCACAAAGATAGATAGTCATTCGGCAATACCTCCCCTTCTGGAAGGGTTGTTCTTCTCAGCTTACATGAAATGAAAAGAAGAGAAAAGAACGAACTGAAGAGAATTGTATATATGAAAAAAATATACTGCCACAAAATATCTGGCTTGGAACCTACCTCTGAACTATAGAGGTTTGTCATAGGAGAACAAAACATATACGTATTTATATCAGCATCAAGCATTATAGCCTCATATTTCCCATGCCTAAATATTTCGCTATCCCGTCCATCATTCTATGGACCCACACTCTTCCTCGAGCTTATACATAATCACCTTTGAAACTCCCTCGACATCGAAAATTGAATCTGGGATCTCATTCTATACATCATCGTTACTAGAATTCTATGCTTGCACCGCAACCTTCCTCGTATAATAATACGACTCTCTATTAATAAGAAAGAATAATTATTCACTACGTAGATACTCTACTTAATTAGTCTATCAATGATAACTTATACACTACCACGACCCGATTAGTGGTACTCAATCTCAACACCCATTCCAATACAACTCTCACGGTTGTAATCAGCTCAATACTCGCAGAATCATTGCTGCCTTACTATGGTCCACCACTGACCTACTGTCGTCATTCATTTTCTATGAAGTCTTAATAGCTAACCATACGGAGTCCATACATGTCGTATCAAATCCTTCTAAGGAGGTAACATAATCACCATTCATGATTCATGGAGTACACTCCTGATCCTGACATACATACATGACATGAAGCATATAAAATTACAGAAGTGTTTCAATCAAAGCACCGATAGCAGGTTAATACCATTCTTAATCATATGCCTTCAATAGAAGACTTAACTCAAAGGTTTGTTTGGTCCTTTTTGAAACATGGTCCTGGCTTATCTCAAGATAGGACCTTCTAAGATAGATAGCCCATTCATGGCGATTACACAAATTAAACCTTTACCAACTACTATTACGGTTGGGTATTGCACAGTCATCAGAAGGAATGTCAATCTTCCAAACCATAATTCAACCTTCATATTTTTAACCATCATCACTGTATTCTTTTGGCACACGCGCCTATAATTATCCACTTACCTTTAAAGTGTCGGCCACCTCTTTGGCCTTTCCTAATAGTACAATTTCCTTATAGTCAATGTCATTTTAACCACCTCCAAATAAATTTTCTACCTTATTTCCGATCACTGCTTGAGTGAAGATGTTTTCCTTAAAATCAGATGGGAAAAAAAATATCACCATTTTTCATAAGTTATTGCCTCAGTCTTTAGAGGCTAATCACTGTCAAGACTGACTCTCAATCATACTTAGAACATTTTTTTTTATCTTAAGTCCTAATTGCCCTGAACAATTTCGACCATTACTGGTTCGATCCATACTTTCTCGTGGTTTAACACGTGCCCCACTTGGCATCATTATAATTACGTCATATTTCCTTTATCCACATTTCTATTCTTGAGAATTTTGAATATTACCTTTTTCCTTATAAAACCTCTAAGGTTATCCTTCAATCGTTCCTCCTGTATTCCTTAGATACAGGGCATATCACAATACCATTTACTAATAGTAGTTACATTGTCTATATACTTCTGCAAAATTTCTCCACTGATTCTTAAAGGTTATTGTTACCTTAACCCTTTCCCAATCATACTGTCAAAACTCATACTGTCCCTATTAAGGGTGACATGCCAACCTTTATGCAGTCCCCTAGGATTCATTTTAAGTTACCAATGTTCTATCCTTAATTCCACCTTTAAAAGGTACCTGCATCCTTCCACGAATAAATCAAGTCATATTTCCTTGATAGATTATCATATTCATCATTCCCACCTCGATAGTCTATACCTAACTTCATAATAGCATCCTTATTCAAATTGAGGTCAATCCATATGGCCTCCAAAAGATAACAATGGTCATCCGCTTTTCTTTCCTGATTTGGTAATGATAACATGGATGTTCTGGAAGATATTGGTCATGTTCAACGTGAACCTCTTCTTAATAATTCCTTATTTACTTTTGTTGTTTATCTCAACAGTCATCTCAATGTTGGGATATCTCTCATACCTGGCGTCTCCCTTTCTGGGTATCAAGCCACCGGTCTTACATTTCACCTTCTTGAAGGTCACTTCCTTCATCCAATTTTTCCTAATTTCTTACTTCCTTATCCGCTTAGTCTATCCGCGTCTCATTATTTATCCTTCGAATTATCTCAAGGTTTCCTCGAATCCTCCCAACTTACAGGGGATAACTATATGTATCTCTTATGCCTTCAACCATCAATTTTAACTCATGGTGGATCATCATCATCCTGACGATTACATACTTTTCTATTTATATTGCTATGAGTCTTTAGGGTTTCCTCATACCCAACTCCCTTATCATTCCTCAAACTCTATTGCCTTTATATTCCTTTCCACTTCAGTTTCTTTTTATTTTCCTTTCTCTTATCATTATTTCATGAACCAACACAACTTAAGCATTGATTTCAAACATCCCGTCATTCTGGATTCGTGTCCTCAGAACGAATCTTGATAACTTTTACAACTTAGATTCACAATTCATCATACTCGTCTACCTTTGTTCTGACTCTAAAGCTTTTACACTATCTTCATAACTTTGGGAAGTACTTTCCTGAAAACAATTGACTGAACTTTAATCAGTTTATTATAATCTCTTGCTTCCGTGCCTTCCTTGGCCTTTCACCGGCGGGTGGCCTCTCTCTTAGGAGGGTAAGTGACAAAAACAGTCCTTTGTGGTTCGTCAATCATTTAGAATCTCAAATGATTCCTCTATTTCCTTTAACCAGGCTCTTGCCTCGACTGGGTCAGCTTGTTCCTTAGAACTCAGAGAGCTTAGCGACTTAAAGGTCCTGAAAGAATTTCTCACCGCACTGTCTCCTCAGGGTGGTGGTTGGGGATAATAGTCTAAGTTCTTTTTAGACAGGTCCATGAATTGTCGTATAGGAGTACCGTCTCGGGTCTCCTTTCCTTACTCGACTTTCTGTTTCCTTAGTATGAAATGTTTCATCCTACTCCCCATAATTGGGGTCATCTTTTAATTTAAAATCCTCATTTTCCACTCCATTATGTCATGGGTTCCTTCTATCTTGATGGCGACCTCCCTGACTATCACGTTCAGGGTTTGCTCTAAATCTTATTCCTCAAACTATGGCTCTCATCTAAGTTCTCATCCTTACGCTCTTGAACTTTCGGAACCCAAATTCTATAGGAATACCTCATTATTCCCTTATCATCTTTCTCGATATTAATCTTTTATCTAATTGTTGGCTCTCTGCCTTCATTCATACTTTTTCTGGCACAATATGATCTTTTCCAATAATTCGGGCTGTATTGCAATCTCAAACAGCTTTTCGGTACCAGCTCCGGTTACCTTCACTACTATTTCTATTTTCTCAAAATCTCTTATCAACTCTCCCAAAGACATTATCATCTTGAGTCTCTCCTTTTTACTAATGGCATCAGCCACCACATTGGCTTTCCCTGAATGATAAAGAATCTCCCAATCATAATTCTTGATTAGCTCTAACCGCCTCCTCTGGCGTATGTTGAGCTCTTTCTACGTAAGAATGTACTAGAGCACTTATGGCTTAGGTAATTCTCGCACTTCTCTCCATACAAGTAGTGCCTCCAATCTTAAGGGTAAAACTATTGCCACGAGCCTAAGCTCATGGGCGGGGATATCGAATTTCATATTACCTTAATTGTCTTGACGCAGACGCAATTATCTTGCTGTGCTAAGAAGCACCCTAATTCCTTATGCGAAGCGTCACTTACAAATCACAAAATCTCCTTTTTCCATCCGGCAACGCCAATATAGGGGCCGTCACCAACCTTTGCTTCAGTTCTTAAAAGCTGTTCTCGTATTTCTCTGTCCATTCGAACTTCTCAGTCTTACGAGTAAGCCGCGTTAAAGGGGCTACTATCTTTACAACTTGAACGAACCTCCGGTAGTGACCGGCCAATCCTACCTCTGGTAGTCGACCAAACCATGGTCATCAATTCATCAGTGGTCCTTTATCCAATCCTGTCAGGATCCTCCATGGGATCCTCCTCAACAACTATCCCTTCTAGGACAACATCCTCAAACCACTAAATCCTCAATATCAACATCATCCGGTCCTGCATTAGGACACTCTATCGGATCCACAATCCGATCTCCAAATAGTAATAAAATATCATCGCGATGTTGCTCCTCAACATCAGGGTTCGGAGTCCCGCTACCATATATGATAACGAACTACGCTCCTATCACGATATTTATAAGGGTTCCCATAAGGGTTTTAACTGTCAGTGCTACGTTAGGTAGCCCGACTATGAACTTGGCAAGAGTTCTTATTATCTTAGTTAACTTATTATCTTAACGTCCCATCATCTCTGAGGTTTATAACGCTTAGCTCTGATACCATTTCTGTAACACCCCCAGATCCGGGGTCGGGGATCCGGGTCGTCACGGTCTTTCTTTCCATAATATCACTTCACTTAATTAATAACAACTAACCTTAAGCTGTGACCCCACACTAACACACACCACAACCCGTTATAGTCTCAGAGATGAAATTTAAATAAGTACAAGTCTTTGAATCCACAATTTAAAAGTTATTACAACCCAAAATGATTACTTGATAAATTTACAGTTAATTGCCATTATCTGCCACAAGTTATAATTATACATAATTGATTCTCAAAAGTAGATGGTCTGATCTACAATAGATCTACCTCTGCAGCTATAACAGCTACAACATCAACGGGAAGACGCGGGACGCTTCCCACGCGCTTGCGCTGGGTCTGCTGGAGTCTGGCCATCTTTCCTAACTGTTGTTGTGTGATGAAGAAATAAAGCAAGGGTGAGCAGCAAGCCCACCAAAATAATATGTATAATGATTTACAATATATGAGCCTACTCATAATACTCATGAAAGTCTTGGTCAAAAGAAATGAACCAAGTTTGATATCTTAATGCGATGAAGTCGCAAAATATTCAGTATATATACATATATACTTTTAAAAATCTTGGAAGTCCTCTTCCATGCATAATATACACAGAGTTCCAGTGTATAACTGTATAAAAATATTGTTGCAAGGTGATCTCATATATCTAACCTTGTCTCAACGTTTTTCTGAAAATCTTTGTCATGCATAAGATAATCATTAACTAGATATAAGTTTAAAAGATGAAGTTACAAGATACCCCAAAATACTTATATCTTTCCCAAATACTACTTGAACTACCCCCGTTCAAGTTATAATCAGTTTCAAAGGTTCATCACATAGATGAGACTACAAGACAAGATTTGAATAGATTCAATCTTTGAATATCATTATAAATAATGAAGTTACGAGATACTTCATTAAGTCCCGATATATAAATATATTCATATATATCTCCCATACATTTCCTGAAAACCTCTGTCATGTAAAGTATGAACAGAGTTGCAATATCCAATGAATTTGGAAGGAAAAGAATTTTGGCATAAACCAGATATCTTGCTGATCAGGAAAAGATACCAATAAGTAACCTTTTCTACTCTAGATGGATGAATTCCTCACCGGTCATCACCCTGGCCGCATTAGGACCTCGCGCTAGACCGTTACCCGGCCACTCACGCATTGATGGACTGCCACCCAGCCACTTACACTTTGATATACCGTACCCCGGCCTGTCGCTTATGCCGACTCAATTAGATGGGCTTACTTCCCGAACATTGGGCAAGTAATCAATTCATTTATCAAAACAGCAACCTTGTTGTGAATATAAAATACACCATAGAGCCGGATCCCTCAGGTTTTGAACGAGTATTTAAATCCCCTTTAAAAGGAAGATCTTAAATATAAAAATGAGTTTTGGGATCCGCTCTAACTTTTAAAAATCATTTTGAAGACTCGAAAACATTTTTAAGAATGTTTGGAGTAATGCTGATTTAATAAAATAAATCAGTCCCAATATGAAAGAAATATCTGAATATTATTATTTAAATAATATTCCCATAAAGAACAATTGAGGTAGAAGTTGGAAAACTTATACTTGAATGAATAGCAATTAATCAAAGATATACTTATACGAAAGTAATATCTTTACTTGAATATGAAAAGTAAGTTTGATTATCGAACATTATTCTTTAATAAAATAAAGAATATTAATAAATAGTAAGCGGAGTCATAATACCTCGAATGAATATTATAAACAATATTCATTAAATAAAATAAAGGAGTCATACATCCTCAAATGAATATCCAATTAATAATCATTAATAATATAAACTGAGTCATAAGCCCTCAAATGAATATTCAAAATAATATTCATTAAATAAAATAAAGTTATCGAATAAACCTTATTCGATTAATAGTTTTGAAAACTATAACCATATATTTATATAAATATATATATTATACTCGAGATCCTCGACTCCCGGTTTAGAAAATATTTCCACCTTTTGGGTCCCTATACTAAGGGTATATGCAAGTTACCGCTATCCTCTAGCATAGGTATTATCAACTGAACCAACAGATATATATGGCAAGAATACGAAACAGGCATGCATATATATACCATATCAGCATGCTTCAATATATCGCAACATTTGCTAATTAACCAACATGCATTTATCGCAAGATAATGCATATACATATATTCATCACAACAACAGTATAACGGGTAGAAAACTTGCCTGAGCGACTGGGGGTTACGAATGGCTCGGGACGAGTCTGGTAACCTATAAGCAACAAGTAAGTTGGAATTAAACCAAAGTCACTTGCAAATCTATACTCTAACCAACTCAGACTCTAACGCTCGTTTTGCGCTTACTGATTTGCTTAAGTCACCCGGGTACCCTCGGCTCCACCATTTTTAATAATTTAACCTTTATGAGTTTTAAGGCGATTCCTTCGCGAGTGTCTTACCAACTGCCTAACACACTTACCATAAATGTTTCATGCATTAATTAACCCTTTTTGGTCTTTAACCTATGTTTCAAAGTAAGGAGAGGGGAAAAGTTTCGTTCGCGAAACGCCGTTACTTGAAACGGTCGTTTCTCCTAAACCGTGCATCGGAATCGAACGAACTATATATCAAAACGAAGCTCGTAACATGAGCTATCTAAACATGGCAGTGGTAATAATCTAGCAGGGGGTTCTCGGGTCCTAATGCTATGCACAAAAACAGTCCAAAGAAAATCGGACGTTACGACGGCTATGTTTACGCGATTTCCAATATTTTAAACCATTCAAAACCCTCCCAATTCAACCTCAAATCCAACATACAACCAACATCCATCCTTATCACATCATAACAACCTCAACCAATTCAATTTTAACATTCATACTTATGCCTAAGCTTAACTTTAACCATTCTTAAGTTCTTTTAATCAAAACAACAACATTCACCATTCCATTTCACTACCATTTCAAATCCCAAACTATAAATCACAACAACAAGCTACAATAGCACCCTACTAATCAAAATCATCTTATAATATATAGGAATCTAGGGTTTGGAGATGGTATACCTTCCTTGAAGTGGTGGGAGGAGCTAGGAAGCCTTAAGAAGCTTTGAGAAGTCTTAGGAATGCTTGGATCTTCAAGGAAAACAAGAAAAACTTCAAGTTAAAAACTTGAAAACACTATTCATAGTCTTCTTCTTTGATTAAATGAAGAAGATGGAGAAGGAATTGATGGCTTAAACTCATGATATAGCCCTAACTAAGCATGAAGATGATTAAGGAATTAACTCACCAATTTAGGAAGCTTGGATCTTTGATTTTGAATTTCTTGCTCTTTTGAATAGTAAAAAGCCGAGAGAAAAGATGAACCATGCCTTGGTTGCTTTTTGATTTTGATGAAAAATGATTTTTCTTGGCTTGGTTGGCTTGTTTTTGTGTTTGATTTAGTTAATTACCTTGTTGCCCTTGAATTTGTGTGGTTACAAAGCCACCACACCTCCTTCCTTTTTTGTCATGCCTATGTCACCTTGCACATGTCACAATGTTCCCACTTGTCCACACCTTGTGGTTTGATGATGTCACAATCCCTGGCTTCTTGTACAAGCTTGTCTCTTGGTCACTTATTTGTTTTACGGTTCGCTTATCTTTCGTTCTCGTTTATCGTTTGAGGGATCATACCCGGGATCTTATTACTTAGGTTCCCTTAACCTTTCTCAATATATTATATTCCTTTTATGATCCTCTCCTATAATCCTTTAATTTAAATCCTTTTTATCCTGTTACCTTTTTCTCAATTCTTTCCGTATCTAGTGGATTTCCGGGAAAAATCAAAGTGTTCGGAATTGGATTCTGACGATCTTTACATACACTTATATACCATATAGAGTACTAATAATATCCCAGAAGATCAATAACAGAACCCCTACATAGTGTGGCATGAAAAGTTTTCTCATTCAGCAAAAACACTATTCATAAGGGTTTCAAAATCTCCAAAAATTGGGGTTATTACACCCCACCCCCAACCCATTTTCACCAAGATAAGAGCCACAAAGTTGCTGGGATTTTCATGAAGTATACTCTCTTCATCTCTCTCAAATTTCTAAACACATAATTCTTCTCAAAAACCTTTTTTCTTTTAGATATATTATCAGATATACAAGGTTTTTGATATACAAGCTTAACTTCACCCAACCAAGCTTTTTCCCACCAAGTGAGCTCATCCACTACCAATTTTTGGCCTCCTGAAGGGCTGCCCAAATTCGCTCTAAAGTTCCAAAATCCGGACAAACCTCCGGAGAATTTTTGCGATGAACTTTTTCGATCATTTTTCAAAAGTGGTAACTTTTAGCTCCTTATTTGAGTTTCTTTTATTTGAGCTTTGTACTTAATTTCTCTTCTTCATCTCAAGCTCTAATAAAAGATCTACTATAAAGAAAGTTCTCAAAAGAAAATAGAACAAAGATTCGAACTCGGCTTCGAACAAGTACTTCATATAAAGAAGAAGATTCATAAATCAAAGTACTTAATCGCTATAACTCTTTAAGTGTGAGATTAAATATTTGACAAAACAAACTCATGAGTTGGCCAATTACTAATGATAGATATAATTGATGATATCATGACAGAAACTATCAGGAGTTCTTATCAGGACTTTATATCAGTGTTTACTGAAGAGTGACATCGTACTTATATCAGTACTTGACGATCAGCAGCTGATGTCATCAGAATTTGTCACTTCAGTAGATATTCGAGTAGGAAAAGGAAAGCAGAAATTCAAGGAGGTGAAGGACTTTATCTCAGAAGCAATCATACATGGATATATAATAGGTTTCCTTATTGTAATAGAATAGGATTCCTTATTGATTGTGTTACTATGCTCTATATAAAACATATATTAGGTTTACACTATAAGTGTTGCGTTGCGTACATTGATATATCATTCGCATAACCTAGCAGCTCTCAAGGATAATTGTTCATCCTTTGAGAGAGTACTTTTGTAATTAGTTTTTATCTGTTAATATAAAAATTGTTGATTCTGTTAAAGTTTTATCGAATTGTTTGTATAAACTGTATATATCCCCTACAGTTGATTACGGACCTAACAACTTACACTTTATTTATCTCGATCTTGGCCAACATATATTGTGTCTATAATAATCATTACGAAAAGTATCGTATAATCCTCACTAACATCATTAAACTTCGTAATTTATCAAATATCAAGACGGAATAAACTTCACGAGTTGGCCAATTAATTGCACTTTATTTATCTCAATCTTGGCCAACATATTTCGTGTCTATAGAATAATTACGAAAAGTATTGTATAATCCTCACTAACATCTTTAATGTTCTGTGGGATTATAAATCGATAAATAATAATAAACTTCGTAATCATCCGTCTAAATTGAACATCACAAATCCAAAGCCAATTACTTGCACTTTTTTAATTTCGATCTTGGCCCATATAAAACTGTTCGCTGTAATTCAAACGCAAAAATACACGCAAGTGTACGCGATCACAAGTAGTATAAGATATAAGTCAAGTTCGTTCTTACAGGGACTGGTTTAGGTTAAGTTCATATTATGCACCTATGTAACAATGTATGATTATCACTCATTGCTAAGACAATTAACAATTTGAGTTTTGATTTACTAAGAGTTATACTAAATAGCATTAACTAAGAGAATTAAGATTGAATTACTTATATGAGAATAAACATGGGATTCTAACTTCATTAAATACTTCATTCAAAGTTATGTTCTTTAAGCCTAGAATGTGATGGTGATGACAACTAATCATATAACACAAAATTAGTATACGCTAACTTTCGTTATACGTATACCCTACTATTAAACATCCACAATTAAGATAAAAGTTTAATAAACACCAATTATGCTTCGTCCCTATATGTCTATAAAGATTGAAATCATAATGGTTTAAGAACAAGTTATCTATCGTGATTACATAGGGTGAATAAGATAGTTAAAATTACCCACGAATTATGCATGTCAATTTATACATAAACCTATGCTAGCATGGCAAGTTCTAAACATCTATATTCACTGTCGCTTCAATAGAGATTAACAAACAATCTTATATGTTAGCTACGCATCAAAGATGAATAAGCACAACCAAACTAGGAAATCATAAATCACCACACACAAAGGATTATAAAACAATTAACTATTGAAATCCATAAATAAATCCATTAGAACCCCATGACAACGATTAGTTCATAATCAAACTTATCGTCACCATGGGTTTCAATGAAAACATGATAATAAACAATATAAGAGTACTAGGGTTCAAAGAAAATTAAAAACAAGCATCAAAGTATCAACTATATTGAAGAATACAAAAGTCTTCTTCTCCGTAGCCGTCTTGTGCTCTCTAGGTCTTCCTATTGCTCTCCCTTGGCTCCCTGTTATTAAAAATGACTTTTTATTGGTTTATATAGGCCCAGATGGACCTGGACTCTCCAAATCTTCAATTTCTACTAAAATCAGGATTCTGGGGTAAAAAAGGCCGCGTGGGCGCGCGGGTTTGGGCGCGGGCGCGCGGGTTTTCTGGATTTTTTCTTCTATTCTTCTTTTGACCATACATTGAGCTCTGTTCATCGGAATTTGACGATTAAACTGCCCACGTGAAGATTACGAGATTCTATTTAACTTGAGAATGTCCTAGACTTTAAATTATGATCTCTTTTCAGCATAATTCCTTGAAAAGCTTCTTTCTTCCTCCAACTAACGCCTGTAATGCAAAAACATAAAAACATATCAAACTATACCAAATATTTGAGTCCAAAGCACCAATTTAATCCTGTAATGAAGCATTCCAAGTAGATATAAAATCCACTTATCAAGAACCTATAAATTGCGCACGAAGTAAAAAGTATACTTTGGTTTTATAATTGCCAAAACACAAGTATATATTAAATCCTTAAGCCAACAAGCTTAAAGGTTAATTACAACTCTGAGGTTGTAATTAAAGTATTCTTCGATTCATAAATATATATCGAAAGAAGAAAAATACAAGTCATAAGCTATATTTCTTTGTAATAAAAGACTTCTCATATTACTCCAACAAAACTTATATTCTATAAAAAAGGAGTAAGCGAAAGTATACTTGATATGTTATTCAATATCTTAAGTCAAGTATACGTATTTAGTTTTATTATTCTTATTTGAATATTATACTATCTTGTTAACTAGTACCGTAACATACTAGTTCAAACTATCTTGTCTCTACTTGGCTTGTTTCGTAGATTGTCTTATTAGTTTTGTGGCGAAGTGAAGTGACGTGAGGTGATTCTCATTCCAAGACCCAAGTCCTAGATGTACTAACGGGGAATTAGTAGTCTTTTTACCGTGAAGAAGAGGAAAGACCCGAGACCAAGTCAATAAGATTTGAGACCGACAAAAACTAAGGAAGTCAAGTGTACACAAGGGTTTGTTAGGTCACACACACTGTAGAGGGGGATGAATACAGTGTATAGCACAATCAAATCGAATTCTAATAACACAAGTAACAGAAAACATACTTTATTCAAAGCAATAAATTCTGTTATAGTATGGAACTGTCCTCTCTCAGTGATGAACAAATATCACGAGAGCTGCTAGGGTTACAATGAATAATCTTCTATATAATGATAACACTTATAGTATAAACCCTATGTCTGTGTTTATATACTACACAGTTACAAGATAATCGCTAATTGATATGGAATATAATTCTACTTCCTAAAATATATCAATCAGATATCTTTTCTTCCAAGTATTCTATTCTTCATAGAATTCCTTCTTCATGCATATCTCTTCTTACGCTTGTCTTGATCTTCTTTTCCTTTCAATCAGCTGCCTTCCTTATCTGAACGTTTCCTTTAAGTCCCGATATTATCTTCTGATAAATATCTCCTGAACCTTAAGTACTGATGACTTAAGTTCTGACTTCAGTATAAGTGCTGATTTCAGTTAAGTACTGATTTGTCCTGTTTAAGTAAGATCTGAAAACTAAACATAAATCATATTAGACATGACATTATCAAATATATCTAACAATCTCCCCCAACTTGTAAATTAGCATAATATACAAGTTAACAGATATTTGATGATGTCTAAAACATTAAGTACAAATGCATGAGAATTTGACTAGATAACTACAACTTACAGTCCTTAAAGCTTTACCAACTTTAACTTCTGATAACAACTTCAGTCTGTATACATATCAGAATTTGAGTAGTTGTAGATCTTGACTTGGCTTCACTTTCTGATCTCTCTGATGTCAGGAGTTGTTCTGAGATAGTTCTTTAACAAACATCTCTCAGCATATCTGAGTTCATCAATCATCCTCCTTTTAGCATCTTTAAGTTCTGCAGAATCTTCACCAGTTTGAAAGATTGCAGCCCTGAGATCATTAATTTTAGCTTTCCTTATGTCCTGATCCAGTCTGATCAAATACGCCTTGTCAGACTCAAGATTGAATTCCACAGCCTTGTAACCCAGAAAGGTAGTTATAATCTTAGCAGAGTTAGGCTTCATCTCAACAATATCACCCTTGTGATCTCTGTACTTTGGAAGATATGTGCTGTCAGACTTTACAGAATAAAGCCTTTTCTGTCTCTGAATTTGACTCTTCAAATAGTTTGCAGCACTTTCTATTATTTTGTCATTCACTTGAAGTAAGAATAATACATGTTCCAATTCTTCAAAATACTTCAGTGGAATGGCATTTTCCCTTATATGATAAACCCTACCATCTAGTCATGAAGTACAAAAAGATGTGTTCTCTTAAGTAGGTATGGTAAACCATCTGTACAGATTCTAGTTGATTCAATCTTTCAGGAGTTGCTCCAATACCTGGTTCACTTAAGGAAGTTGGATCATTGGTTGTGTTATGTATTCTTCTTTCATCAGCACTACCCAATCTATATTTATCTCTTGCTTCCTTTCCAGTAACCACTCTTGCTTCAAAACCACTTACAGCAGTCTTCAAAGGTTGAGTCTATTTGGCTTTGGTGAATCCTGGTAGGAGTAACTTTGAAGGTTTAACATGAGCAATGTCAGAGGTTTCCTTTGATTTATCTTCTGATATCAAGTTAACTTGAGCTATGTAAGAGGTTACTTGCTTCTTTGAGATATCAGAACTAACTATATCTTGACTCTGAACAACTTGAGCCATGTCAGAGGTTGTCTTAGAAATTTTTCTTGAAGTCAGAGCAAGATCAGCATCTTCAACAGTAATTTCTTCATCCACAGGAGGCACATAAACCTTGATAGGTTCACCAACTTTCTCTTTGCCCTTGGACCTTGGATCTATCTGCAATTGTGATTTAGCCTTGATTGCTTCAGGATTTGTTCTTTCTTTTATCACAATGCCTTTGGTCTTTGGAAGTTTCTTTTTACCAACGGAAGCTTCAGATTTACATTTGACTTTTTCTGACTTAAGTCTAGCTTCTTCTTCCATCAGACTCTCAAAGTCCATTCCTGAATTTTCTTTCAGAAATAGCTGTCTTGATATTTCTTCATCAAGATCCAAAAATTCACCAGAACTTATCCTTTTACCAATAGCAGAAGTAATTCTTTTTCCAGCATCAGAACTTGTCCTATGACTTATAATTTTAGCTCTTCTTGATGAGAAACTTCTACCTTGACCATGACCTCCACCCATTCTAGAGTTTCCTTGGTCATCTTTTTCATCATCCTTCCCCTTCAGTGTCTTAACAGTTTTGCATTTGGACTTAATTACTTTCTCCCCCTTTTTGGCATCAGCAGGTAAGAGAAGAGAGACAAGCAATTCCACCGAGGCTTGGATTTCATCGAGTTGAGATTGCTGAGAAGCTTGATTTTTTAAAATATCATCAATCTAAGAATGTTGCTTCTCTTGGGTCTTCTCAATGTAAGCAACCCTGTCAAAGGTAGGTTGGAAGAAATTTTTCTTTTCAATTTTCTTAACCGTTTCTTGCTTGAGCAATTCTTCCTGAATTTTATGTAACTCTGCATGAGTTGTTGAATGGAGACCTTGCAGATGTCTAGTACTCAATGCAGTGACTCGAAGCTGCGTCTTGAAATCATCATTAATTAACATTTCATCAGCTTTTTCCTAAGTGCACATCAAGAATCTTTTCAGATGGAACAAAGGTAACTGAGTTCCATTCCTTAGTCCACTCCTGTCCTCTAGGAGTTTCACTCCAAGGTACTGGTGCTTCTCCTCGAACAAACTTCTTGACTAGTTCACTTTTATGAATAGTTTGTTGAGGTGCATGTCCTGATGGACCAGCTGCAGTAACATCTTCATTTATAGCAACATCACCAGTAGTATCAGCATTTGAAGCATCAGAACTGACAGAATCAGCATCTTCTGATAAAACAACAGTATGAGAAGTAATTGAGGCTTCAGCATCATCCTCTAAGTGCTGATCTGTTTCCAAGTTCTGATCAACAGCCATATCCTGATGCTCACCTATATTCTGATCATTAACATCTAGATGCAGAGAAGGTGTTGTACACAATTCTGGAGTTTGAGTAGCATCAGTAAGTGGTGTTGTTGATGGATTAATTGTTGTTGGAGCTTCTAAGTAGAGAACCTCAGGCACAACCAGGTTATGAATATCAATTTTAGCACTTGTGCCTGGGTCTACAGGAGATACAGTTTCATGTACAGAAGACACAGATGGTGTGTTTGCCTTATCTGTAGCAGCTTCCTGAGTTGGGGACAATGGAGAGGGAGATCCAGTAGCTTTAGCAAATTCTGGTTCTTTTGAGATCAGAGATTCCTGATCTCCTTCCTTAGCTGCTGCTTCCTCATCATCTAAAGCTGACCTTTTAGCTCTCTGTTTCTTATATCTCTTTGAAGTTGGGGATTCCTTGGGAGGTTCAGCATAAGTCATTCTTCTAAGCCTTTTGAGAAGCTTAGATCCCCCAATTCCAGAATCCTTCTGAGAAGGGACCTTTTCAGCTTCTTTAACAATAGGTTCTGATGTAGAAACTTGTTCCTCACTATCAGACTCATCTCTCAGAACAATCCTCCTTCTCTTCTGTGGTGTCTGAGGGACAGTCTTTGTCCTCTTGGGCTTGGAAGATGAAGGCTTTACAGTATGTGCTGATGATGAAGGTTGAGCTATCTGTGAAGGTTTGAGATGTGTTCTGATAGAGGATTGAGGTATAGATGTATGAGTGGTATGTTCTGATGGTTGTTGTGGTGTTTGGGATGTGGTGGTAGGTTGTACATCAGGATAATCTATAGGTTTGAGGATCAGTATTTACCAGGATCTGTTTTACAGACTGAGGAATCTGTAAAGGTCTAACCACCATTTTCTTAAGGTCAGCATTTACCAAGTCATTAAAAGCCCGTTTTGCAAGTTTAAAAGGTGGAAATAAAGAACTGGCTAGTTGAGGGTCATCATCACAGCAAAAGGTATATATAAGCTGACAGAATCTAGCAAAGTAAACTACATTTCTATCCTCTGTCATCCTATCCCCAATAAAGCCTAGCACGGCACTTGCAAAATCAAAATGAGTTTGGTTAATAATAGCATACCCGATGTGTTGACTCATTATTGGAATGGCATCAGAGTTGGAACACTTATTCCCGAAGGCTTTAGTGATGCAGTCAAAGAAAAAGCTCTATTCCTTTCTGATATGTGCTCGTTTCAACTGTCCAAGCTTAGCCAAACTCTTCTCATATCCCAAATTGGCCATGAGCTGCTGTAGAACTGGTTCCTCCGGTGTTGAGAAAATGCAGCCTTCTGGTAAATGTAGAGCTTTACGAACTGTTCCAGGAGTTACCACATGTTCAACATCATTGACTTCAAAAATAATGCTGGGAGTACCAGTAGCACCACCATTATCAAAATGCCCAGTCCGCCAAAATGTCAGAACTTGTTGGCTGGAAATGACTTGAGGCTGGGTCAATGCATACCCAATTTCACTGTGTGCCAGAAGATCTTGCACAAAGTGCAACTCAGATGGAGCTTCATCATGATTTAGGATTGCATCATAGTTGTTGGGAACGAACTTGGCTCCATCTATAATCAAATCCTTAGGTGCCATGAGAAAAAAAATTGAGAATTAAGGTTGCCCGTAAGGTATTTGATAAAATGTCTGTATGAAAACCAATGTCAGGAGATGAGAGAGAGTAAAAGTAAAGAAAGAGAGATAAAGTGTAAAAGTAAATAAAAGATTGTATAATCTTCTCTCTCTCTTACTTATACATGGTTAAAAAAAATAACCGTTGGACACCTGTCAGACATGCAGCAATAATGAATAGTTAATGGGTACGGGAAAACAGTAATCATTACTTATCACATGCAATTTTTCAAGGAAAAACCGTTCCACTTACCAAGTAATCCTATTAATTGAGGTAAGTCAGTTTTAATTCAAAATTTAAACTGTTCCCACTTATTTAATCATTTTCACTGCAAAACCAATATTCTGTAAAAATATTCAAGTGTGAGAATGACCAAAAAAATAAATCAAGTAAACAAGTATTGATATTTTAAAATCAGAACTTAATTTATATCAGTAATTAAAATGGTCATCAGGATATGGATATATCGGGATTTAAAAATGTAGCAGAATTTAAAACATCTCAGAGACAAAGTCTTGCAAAAATATAATATTCCATTAATATATTAAGAGAATACATTCATGAAATTGAAATTGACATCAGAACATTACAAGACTGTCATAAGCTACAAACTCCAACATCAACAGCTTTTGTCCTTGGCTAAGAAGCCGTACAAAACTGACGATGAAGAAAAACAGGAAGAAGAAAACAAATTATTTCTTCTTCCGACTCTCTACAAAAAGAATAGTGAGTTGAATGATTCGCTCTTGTTGGCGGAGAGCTTCCAGCCTTTCTTCTTCCAATCGCTCCAGATGGCGATGGTAGTCCATGTAAAAGAACATGAGGTGTGTGAGAACCTCCTGGGGAACCGAGTCCCAAATCTCATCAGGAATGACAGTTACGTGCCATTCCTGCTGCCAGTCCTCACAGCTCAACTCCATGTTGAAGGTCTCATAGTTTAAAAACATATTGTAGTTGACCATGATTGTGTTGGTATGAAGGAAAAGAGAGTGAGTATGTGAGAAAATAAATGATGTGTAGGCTGATTTGAGGTGTTGGTTTATATAGGCAATAGAGTGCCAGGAGACGCAAGGAAATTTAATGCTGACAGGTAGAAATAATTCTACCTCGTCTCCCTAGACTGGGAAGAAGAAAAATAGTCATTGGAAGTGTAAAACGGGGTTTAATGCGCACAAGAAACAAGTAAATATTATTGTGCATGTACGTGTTCCACTAACCCTAATTATATTGACTGTTAATATCTCACACGTACATATTCTGATTTAAAATAAGACTGTTTCAGATTTTAACCACAAATAAGTCAAATAGAGGATCAGAATTTAATATCAGCACTTAGACTTATATCAGAACTTAACAGTCATCAGAACATGATTTCTTAACTCGAAAAATTAATGCCTTTCTCTGTGATTCTTCACACAAATTCTGATTTCGGTTCTTCAGAACTTATTTATCAGAACTTGTCCTCAGAATTTAAGTTTTCAGAACTATCAGAACTTGGCTTATCAGAACTTGACGAATCAGAACTTGAAGAGCCAGTTGTATGTTCTGATGCTTCTTGAGATGTGGTTGTATCTTGAGTATGCTCCCTCTGCATAGGTGCATCTTCCTTTGGCGTAGTCACTGTAATAACCTCAAAATTTTGAACTTTTTGTAACCCTTATGAATAGTATTTTTGCTGATTTGCTGAATAAGAAAACTGTTCATGCCACACTATGTAGGGTTTCTTTTATGGATATTCTGAGATTTTATTAGTACTCTATATGGTATATAAGTGTATGTAAAGATCGCCAGAATCCAATTCCGAACACTTTGATTTTTCCCGGAAATCCACTAGATACGGAAAGAATTGAGTATAAGGTAACAGGATAAAAAGGATTTAAATTAAAGGATTATAAGAGAGGATCATAAAAGGAATATAATGTATTGAGAAAGGTTAAGGAAACCCAAGTAATAAGATCTCGGGTATGATCCCTCAAACGAGAAACGAGAACGAAAGTTAAGCGAACCGTATAACAGATCAGCGGTCATTAGGCAAACAATTAGGGAGTTAATCAAGGAGGTTAGGGATGATGAGGTCATCCAACCAATAAGAAGAGGGCAAGTAAGGGATGATGACATAAGCATGACATAAGGGGAAGGAGATGTGGTTGATTTAAAACCACACAAAGTTCAAGGTTAGAAAGGTAATTAACCAAAAACAAAACAAAAACAACCAAGCTAAGCTAAGCAAATCAAAAACACAAAATCATTTCATTTCTCCCACATTGCTCTCGGCTTTTTCCCATTTCAAATAGAAGAATTTTCAAAATTCAAGTTCCAAGCTTCCTAAATTGGTAAGATAATTCTCTAGTACTCCTTATGCATAGTTATGGCTATCCTATGAGTTTAAGCCTCCAAATCATTCACAATCTTCTCCAAGAAATCAATGAAGAAGATAATGAATAGTGATTTCAAGATTTTTAACTTGATTTTTCTTATTTTTCCTTTAAGATCCAAGCATCCCTAAGACATCCCAAGGCTTCTTAAGGCTTCCTAGCTACTCACATAACTTCAAGGAAGGTATATCATCTCCAAACCCTAGCTTTACTTTGTATATTAGGATGATTTTGGTTGTTATGGTAATAGAGTAGCTTAATGCTTGTTGGTTTAGAGTTTGGGTTGGAATGGTGGTGAATTGAATGTTGAAATCTTATGGTTTGGTTAAAAGACTTAAGTATAGTTTAAATTCAAGTTTAAGAATAAGTATAATTGTTAATATTGAGTTGATTGGGGCTGTTATGATGTAGTGTGGATGGATGTTGGTTGTATGAATGAATTGGGATTGATTGGTGATTGAATTGGAATGGTATAAAATTGGGAAATCGCGTAAACATAGCCGTCGTAATGTCCGATTTACTTTAGACTGCTTTTGTTCATAACATTAGGACCCGAGAAATCCCTTCTAGGTTTTTACCATTGCCATTTTTAGATAGTTCATGTTACGAGCTTCGTTTTGATATGTGGTTCGTTTGATTCCGATGTACGGTTTAGGAGAAACGGCCGTTTTAAGTAACGACATTTCGCGAACGAACCATTACCCCTCGCCTTACTTTGAAACATAGGTTAAAGACCTTAAAGGACTAATTGGAGTATAAAACAATTATGTTAAGTGGATTAGGCAGTTGGTAAGGTACTCGCGAAAGAATCGCCTTAAAACTCGTAATGGTTAATTTATTAAAAATGGTGGAGTCGAGGGTACTCGAGCTACTTAAGAGAATCACTAAGCGCAAAGCGAGCGTTAGAGTCTAATTTGGTTAAAGTATAGATTTACAAGTGACTTTGGTTTAATTCCAACTCACATGTTGTTTATAGGTTACCAGACTCGTCCCGAGCCATTTGTAACCCCCAGTCGCTCAGGCAAGTTTTCTACCCGTATAACTGTTGTTGTGATGTATATGTGTATATGCATGATCTTGTGATAAATGCATATTTGTTATTAGCAAATTCTTGCGATATATTGGAGCATGTGATATGGTATATATGCATGCCTGTTTCGTATTCTTGATTTATATATCTGTTGGTTCAAATGCTTATTAGTTGCATAATACCTATGCTAGAGATAAGCGGTATTTGAATATACCCTTAGTATAGGGGGATAAAAAGGTGAACTTTTTCTAAAACCGGGAGGCGAGGCTCCCGAGTATAATATATATATATATATATGATTAGTTTTTAAAACTATTAATCGAATAAGGTTTATTCGATAACTTTATATTATTTAATGAATATTACTTGAATATTCATTCGAGGATTTATGACTCCTTTTATTTTATTTATGAATATTATTTCGAATATTCATGCGAGGGCTTATGACTCAGTTTATTTTATTAATTGAATATTATTTGAATATTCATTTGAGGACCTATGACTCCGATTATTTGCTGAGATATATACTTTATTTTATTAAAGAATAAGGTGTCGATAATCAAACTTATCTTTGATTATTCAAATAAAGATAGTACTTTCGTATAAGTATATCTTTGATTATTTAATACTCATTCCAAGTATAAGTTTTACAACTTCTACCTCAATTATTTGTATAAAGATTATTCTTTATGGGAATATTATTTAAATAATAATATTCAGATATTTTCTAATATATTGGGACTGATTTACTTTATCAAATCAGCATTACTCCAAACACTCTTTAAAGTGTTTTCGAGTCTTTAAAATGATTTTTAAAAGTTAGAGCGGATCCCAAAACTCATTTTTATATATTTAAGATCTTCCTTTTAAAGGGGATTTAAATACTCGCTCAAAACCAGAGGGATCCAGCTCTGTGGTGTATTTTATATTCGCAACAAGGTTGCGGTTTTGGTAAATGAATTGATTACTTACCCAATATTCGGGAAGTAAGTCCATCTATCGAGTCGGCATAAGCAACATGGGCTCAGTGGGCGTCCATGATAGTGTAAGTGGCTCAGTGGGAGTCCATCAAATGCGTAAGTGGCTGAGTGGCAGTCCAGCATAAGGTCCTATTACGACCAGGATGATGACCAGTGGGGAATTCTTCCATCTACTAGTAGAAAAGGTTACTTATTGGTATCTTTGCCTGATCAGCAAGATATCGGGTTTATGCCACAATTCTTTTTCCTTCCAAAAATTTATTGGATATTACAAACTCTGTCCATACTTTTCATGAGAGAGGTTTTCAGGAAATGTATAAAGAAGAGGTATATGTGGATATATATATCGGAACTTAATGAAGTATATCATAACTTCATTTCCTTCAATAATACTTCAAAGATTTAATATATTCAAATCTTGTCTTGTAGTCTCATCTATGTGATGAACTTTTGAAACTAATTATAACTTGAACGGTGGTAGTTCAAGTAGTATTCGGAAAAGATATAAGTATATTGGAGTATCTTGTAACTTCATCTTTGAAACTTATATCTAGTAAATGATTATCTTATGCATGACAAAGATTTTCAGAAAAACGTTGAGACAAGGTTAGATATATGAGATCACCTTGCAAAGATATTTTGATACAGTTATACACTGGAACTCTGTGTGTATTATGCATGGAAGAGGACTTCCAATATTTTGAAAAGTATATATGTATATATACTGAATATTTTGCGACTTCATCGCATTAAGATATCAAACTTGGTCCATTTCTTTTGACCAAGACTTTCATGAGTACTATGAGAAGGCTCATATATTGTTAATCATTATACATATTATTTTGGTGGGCTTGCTGCTCACCCTTGCTTTCTTCTTTCATCACACAACGTCAGATAGACAAGATGAACAGGACCAAGCTTCCAAATTCGAGAGCGGATAGGAAACGTTCCGCAGTTTCCTATAGGCGTTGATGTCGCTGTAGCTGAGGTAGGAACTACCAATAGGCTAGGCTTTCAACTTTTGATGTACCAGATTTATGTATATTTATCAATTGTAATAATGGCAAAGAAATGTAAATTTATTCAGAAACCCTTTTAAGGTGTATTGGCATAAAATTGTGGAATAAAACGACCTGTGATTATTTTTTTGGATATTCATCTCTGAGACTATAACTTGTGGTGTGTGTGTTTATGGTGGGGTCACAGTACAGAATAGTTGATTATTTATTAAGATTGGGTGTTATTAAGGGAAATGGAACTCGTGACAACCCGGATCCCCGACCCCGGATTTGGGGGTGTTACAGAAATGGTATCAGAGCCAAGCGTTATAAACCTCAGAGATGATCTGACGTTAAGATAATAAGTTCACTAAGATAATAAGAACTCTTGCCAAGTTCATAGTCGGGCTACCTAACGTAGTACTGACAGTTAAAACCCTTATGGGAACCCTTATAAATATCGTGATAGAAGCGTAGTTCGTTATCGTATATGGTAGCGGGACTCCGAACCCTGAGGTTGAGGAGCAACAACGCGATGATATTTTATTACTTATTGGAGATCAGATTATGGATCCGGTAGAGCGTCCTAACGCGGGATCGGATGATGTTCATATTGAGGATGTAGCGGTTGAGGATGTTGTCCTAGAAGGGATAGTTGCTGAGGAGGATCCCATGGAGGATCCTGACAAGAATGAATAAAGGACCACTGATGAATCGATGACCATGGTTAGGTCGACTACCAAAGGTAGGATTGGTCGGTCACTACCGGAGGTTCGTTCAAGTTTGTAAAGATAGTAGCCCCCTTTAACGCGGCTTACTCGTAAGACTGAGAAGTTTGAATGGACAGAGAAATACGAGAACAACTTTCAAGAACTAAAGCAAAGATTGGTGACGGCCCCTATGATGGCGTTGCCGGATGGAAAAGGAGATTTTGTGATGTGTAGTGACGCTTCGCATAAGGAATTAAGGTGCTTCTTATACAGCACAACAAGGTAATCGCGTACGCGTCAAGACAATTAAGGGAATATAAAATTCGATATCCCCACCCATGAGCTTGGGCTCGTGGCAATAGTTTTGCCCTAAATATTGGAGGCACTACTTGTATGGAGAGAAGTGCGAGATTTACACAAGCCATAAGTGCTCTAGTGCATTTTCACGCAGAAAGAGCTCAATATACGCCAGAGGAGGCGGTTAGATCTAATCAAGAATTATGATTGGGAGATTCTTTATCATTCGGGGAAAGCCAAAATGGTGGCTAACGCCCTTAGTATAAAAGAGAGACTCAAAATGAAAATGTCTTTGGGAGAGTTAATAAGAGATTTTGAGAAAATGGAAATAGAAGTGAAGGTAACCGGAGCCGGTACCGAAAAGCTGTTTGAGATTGCAATACAGCCCGAATTATTGGAAAAGATCATATTATGCCAAGAAAAAGTGATGAATGAAGGCAGAGAGCCAACAATTAGATAAAAGATTAATACCGAGAAAAATGATAAGGGAATAATGAGGTATTCCTACAGAATTTGGGTTCCAAATGTTCAAGAGCCTAAAGATGAAATCTTAGATGAAAGCTAGTTTGAGGAATAAGATTTAGAGCAAACCCTGAACGTGATAGTCAGGGAGGTCGCCATCAAGATAGAAGGAGCCCATAACATAATGGAGTGGAAAATGAGGATTTTAATGTATAAGATAACCCCAAGTATGGGAGAAGGATGAAACATTTCATACTGAGGAAACAGAAGTCGAGCAAGACAGGGAGAACCAGGACGGTACTCCTACACGGCAATTCATGGACCTGTCTAAAGAGAACTTAGACTATTATCCCCAACCTCCACCCTGAGGGGACAGTGCGGTAGGAAATTCTTTCAGGACCTTTAAGTCGCTAAGCTCTCAGAGTTCCAAGGAACAAGCAAAACCCAGTCGAGGCAAGAGCCTGGCTAAAGGAAATATAGGAATCATTTGAGATTCTAAATGATTGACGAATCATAAAAGACTGTTTTGTCACTTACCCTCCTAAGAAAGAGGCCACCTGCTGGTGAAAGGCCGAGGAAGGCACGGAGCAAGAGATTATAATAAACTGATTTAAGTTCAGTCAATTGTTTTCAGGAAAGTACTTCCCAAGGTTATGGAGATAGTGTAAAAGTTTTAGAGCCAGAACAAAGGCAGACGAGTATGATGAATTATGAATCTAAGATGTAAAAGTTATCAAGATTCATTCTGAGGACACAACTCCAGAATGACGGGATGTTTGAAATCAATGCTTATGTTGTGTTGGTTCATGAAATAATGATAAGAGAAAGGAAAATAAAAAGGAATTGAAGTGGAAAGGAATATAAAGGCAATAGAGTTTGAGGAATGATAAGGGAGTTGGGTATGAGGAAACCCTAAAGACTCGTAGCAATAGAAAAAAAAAGTATGTAATCGTCAGGATGAGGGTGATTCACCATGAGTTAAAAATTGATGGTTGAGGGTATAAGAGATACATATATTTTATCCCCTGTAAGTAGGGAGGATTCGAGGAAACCTTGAGATAGTTCGAAGGATAAATAATGAGACGCGGATAGACTGAGGAGACAAGGAAGTAAGAAATTAGGAAAATTGAATAAAGGAAGTGACCTTCAAGAATGTGAAGTGTAAGACCGGTGGCTCGATACCCAGAAAGGGAGACGCCGGGTATGAAAGATATCCCAACATTGAGGTGACTGTTGAGATAAACAACAAAAGTAAATAAGGAATTATTAAGAAGAGGTTCACGTTGAACACGACCAATATCTACCAGAACATCCTTGTTATCGTTACCAAATTAGGCAAGAAAAGCGGATAACCGTTGTTATCTTTTGGAGGCCATAGTGATTGACCTCATTTTGAATACAGATGTTAATGTGAAATTAGGCATATACTATCGAGGTGGAAATGATTGAATAAGACACCCTTATCAGGAATATATGACTTGATTTATCCATGGAAGGATGCATGTACCTTTTTAAAGGTGGAATTAAGGATAGAACATCGGTAACTTAAAATGAATCCTAGGGAAATACATAAAGGTTGGCATTTCACCCTTAATAGGGATAGTATGAGTTTTGACAGTATGAATTGGGAAGGATTAAGGTAACAACAACCTTTAAAGAATCAGTGGAGAAATTTTTCAAAAGTTTATAGACAATGATTCTAGTATTAGTATATGGTATTTTGATATGCCCTGTATCTAGGGAATACATGAGGAATGATTCAAGGATAACCTTAGAGGTTTTACAAGGAGAAAGGTAATATTCAAAATTCTTAAGAATAGAAATGTTGATAAAGGAAATATGACGTAATTATAATGATGCCAAGTGGGGCACGTGTTAAACCACGAGAAAGTATGGATCCAACCAGTAAAGGTAGAAATTGTTCAGGGCAATTAGGACCTAAGATAAAAGATATTCTAAGTATGATTGAGAGTCAGTCGTGACAGTGATTAACCTCTAAAGACTGAGGCAATAACTTATGGAAAAATGATGATTTTTTTTACTCATAAGATTTTAAGGAAAACATCTTCACAAAAGCAGTGATTGAAATAAGGTAGAAAATTTATTTGGAGGTGGTTAAAATGACATTGACTGTAAGGAAATTTTACCATCAGGAAAGGCCAAAGAGGTGGCCGACACTTTAAATATAAGAGTAAATTATAGGCGCTCGTGCGAGAGGAATACAGTGATGATGGTTGAAGCCGGGAAGGTTATATTACGGTTCGGAAGATTGACATTCCTTCTGATGACTGTGCAATACTCAACCATAATAGTAGTTGGGTAAAGGTTTAATTCGTGTAATCGCCATTAGCGGGCTATCTATCTTAGAAGGTCCTATCTTGAGAATAAGCCAGGACCATATTTCAAAAAGGACCAAACAAACCTTTGAGTTAAGTCTTCTATTGAAGGCATATGATTAAGAATGGTATTAACCTGCTATCGTTGCTTTGATTGAAACTCTTCTGCAATTTTGTCTGCTTCATGTCATGTATGTATGTCAGGATCAAGAGTGTTCTTCATGAATCATGAATGGTGATTATGTTACCTCCTTAGAAGGATTTGATACGTCATGTATGGACTCCGTATGGTTAGATATTAAGATTTCATGGAACGTGAATGACGACAGTAGGTCAGTAGTGGACCATAGTAATGCAGCAATGATTCTGCGATAATGAGCTGATTACAACCGTGAGAGTTGTATTGGAATGGAGGTTGAGATTAAGTACCACTAATCGGGTCGTGGTAGTGTATAAGTTATCATGGATAGACTAATTAAGTAGAGTATCTACCTATTGAATATTTATTCCCTCTTATGAAAAGAGAGTCGTATTACTATATGAGGAAGGTTGCGGTGCAAGCATAGAATTCTAGTAACGATGATGTCTAGAATGAGACCCCAAATTCGATTTTCGATATCGAGGGAGTTTCAAAGGTGATTGTGTATAAGCTCGAGGAAGAGCATGGGTCAATAGAATGATGGACGGAATAGCAAAGAATATTTAAGCATGTGAAATACGATGCTATAATACTTGATGTTGATATAAATACATATATGTTTTGTTCTCCTATGACAAACCTCTATAGTTCAGAGGTAGGTTCCAAGCCAGATATTTGGTGGCAGTATATTTTTTTTATATATACAATTCTCTTCAATTCGTTCTTTTCTCTCATTTTCATTTCATGTAAGTTGAGAAGAACAACCCTTCCAGAAGGGGAGGTATTGCCGAATGACTATCTATCTGTGTGATAGAAGCCTAGTAGGATACCACATGTTGTTTAATTGCTTGTCAAGTACTAAAGGCTGGCCACCTTCTGTACTAACTACGCGATATAACAAGTGTTCATGATCATAGTGATCTCTCAATAAATTCTTTTACTTCTATATGAAGGACTAAGCTTTCGAAGATAGAAGCAGCTGAAAAAGGAGTAGTAAACTTGTGGTGGTATTCGGAATGGAAACACATTCGTGATACTAAGGTTGACGTGGTTATTAAAAGGTTATAGAACGCTAACGAGCAAAAGTATAACCAGTATAATATTAGGAACGGAAGGTAGTAGCGATTACGAACTGGAAAAGAATGGGTATTGAGAAGCAAAAGCTCTAATGCTAAAAGTTATAATGAGAGTCTGTGCAATAGACTTGAAAGAAATTGGAATGATCACTTAACACGGATTGAGTTTTCTTACGACAATAGATCATATGTCATTATCGAGATGTCGCCTTATGAGATCCTTGAGGGAAGACAATGTCGATCTCCCTTATGTTAGGATGAAGATTGTAGAGCGCAAGATGCTCGGACCAGCAGTGGTCCAAAGGACCAAGAATATAATAGATCTAATCAGAGGACGGCTGGTAGTAGCCCGAGATGGACATAAGAAGTATGTTGATTCGACATGAAAGGAAAAAGAATAGGAAGTAGGGGACCTAGTGCAGTTATAGGTATTCCCTTGGAAAGGATGGATGATGTTCGGAAAGAAAGGAAAGCTAAGCCCTCGAATTATTGGACCCTTTGAGGTATTAAGACGTATTGGGAAGTTAGCATATGAGATAGCCCTACCCCCGAACCTGTAGCAAGTTCATAACGTGTTCCATGTATCAATGTTAAGGAAGTGTAATTCAGATGCCAGACAAATAGGGGCGTATGAGCGCATAGACATGCAACCAGACGTAACTTATATGGAGCAACCAGGAAAGGTTATAGATTGAAAAGGAACAAGTGCTTGGGAAAAGGGTTATCAAACTAGTCAGAGTTTGATGGTAGAACCACAATGTGGGAAAATTGACTTGAGAGTTAGAAAGTGCAATGCTAAGAAAGTATCCCTATTCATTTTATCTGATTCCGGGACGGAATCCTTTTAAGGAGTGGAGACTGTAATAACCTCAAAATTTTAAACTTTTTGTAACCCTTATGAATAGTGTTTTTGCTGATTTGCTGAATAAAAAAACTGTTCATGCCACACTATGTAGGGTTTCTTTTATGGATATTCTGAGATTTTATTAGTACTCTATATGGTATATAAGTGTATGTAAAGATCGTCAGAATCCAATTCCGAACACTTTGATTTTTCCCGGAAATCCACTAGATACGGAAAGAATTGAGTATAAGGTAACAGGATAAAAAGGATTTAAATTAAAGGATTTAAATTAAAGGATTATAAGAGAGGATCATAAAAGGAATATAATATATTGAGAAAGATTAAGGAAACCCAAGTAATAAGATCCCGGGTATGATCCCTCAAACGAGAAATGAGAACGAAAGTTAAGCGAACCGTATAACAGATCAGCGGTCATTAGGCAAACAATTAGGGAGTTAATCAAGGAGGTTAGGGATGATGAGGTCATCCAACCAATAAGAAGAGGGCAAGTAAGGGATGATGACATCATAAGCATGACATAAGGGGAAGGAGATGTAGTTGATTTAAAACCACACAAAGTTCAAGGTTAGAAAGGTAATTAACCAAAAACAAAACAAAAACAACCAAGCTAAGCTAATCAAATCAAAAACACAAAATCATTTCATTTCTCCCACATTGCTCTCGGCTTTTTCCCATTTCAAAGAGAAGAATTTTCAAAATTCAAGTTCCAAGCTTCCTAAATTGGTAAGATAATTCTCTAGTACTCCTTATGCATAGTTATGGCTATCCTATGAGTTTAAGCCTCCAAATCATTCACAATATTCTCCAAGAAATCAATGAAGAAGATAATGAATAGTGATTTCAAGATTTTTAACTTGATTTTTCTTGTTTTTCCTTTAAGATCCAAGCATCCCTAAGACATCCCAAGGCTTCTTAAGGCTTCCTAGCTACTCACATCACTTCAAGGAAGGTATATCATCTCCAAACCCTAGCTTTGCTTTGTATATTAGGATGATTTTGGTTGTTATGGTAATAGAGTAGCTTAATGCTTGTTGGTTTAGAGTTTGGGTTGGAATGATGGTGAATTGAATGTTGAAATCTTATGGTTTGGTTAAAGGACTTAAGTATAGTTTAAATTCAAGTTTAAGAATAAGTATAATTTTTAATATTGAGTTGATTGGGGCTGTTATGATGTAGTGTGGATGGATGTTGGTTGTATGAATGAATTGGGATTGATTGGTGATTGAATTGGAATGGTATAAAATTGGGAAATCGCGTAAACATAGCCGTCGTAATGTCCGATTTACTTTAGACTGCTTTTGTTCATAACATTAGGACCCGAGAACTCCCTGCTAGGTTTTTACCATTGCCATGCCTAGATAGTTCATGTTACGAGCTTCGTTTTGATATGTGGTTCGTTTGATTCCGATGTACGGTTTAGGAGAAACGGCTGTTTTAAGTAACGACATTTCGTGAACGAACCATTACCCCTCGCCTTACTTTGAAACATAGGTTAAAGACCTTAAAGGACTAATTGGAGTATAAAACAATTATGTTAAGTGGATTAGGAAGTTGGTAAGGTACTCGCGAAAGAATCACCTTAAAACTCGTAATGGTTAATTTATTAAAAATGGTGGAGTCGAGGGTACTCGAGCTACTTAAGAGAATCACTAAGCGCAAAGCGAGCGTTAGAGTCTAATTTGGTTAAAGTATAGATTTACAAGTGACTTTGGTTTAATTCCAACTCACATGTTGTTTATAGGTTACCAGACTCGTCCCGAGCCATTTGTAACCCCCAGTCGCTCAGGCAAGTTTTCTACCCGTATAACTGTTGTTGTGATGTATATGTGTATATGCATGATCTTGTGATAAATGCATATTTGTTATTAGCAAATTCTTGCGATATATTGGAGCATGTGATATGGTATATATGCATGCCTGTTTCGTATTCTTGATTTATATATCTGTTGGTTCAAATGCTTATTAGTTGCATAATACCTATGCTAGAGATAATCGGTATTTGAGTATACCCTTAGTATAGGGGGATAAAAAGGTGAACTTTTTCTAAAACCGGGAGGCGAGGCTCCCGAGTATAATATATATATATATATATATGATTAGTTTTTAAAACTATTAATCGAATAAGGTTTATTCGATAACTTTATATTATTTAATGAATATTACTTGAATATTCATTCGAGGACTTATGACTCCTTTTATTTTATTTATGAATATTATTTCGAATATTCATTCGAGGGCTTATGACTCAGTTTATTTTATTAATTGAATATTATTTGAATATTCATTTGAGGACCTATGACTCCGATTATTTGCTGAGATATATACTTTATTTTATTAAAGAATAAGGTGTCGATAATCAAACTTATCTTTGATTATTCAAATAAAGATAGTACTTTCATATAAGTATATCTTTGGTTATTTAATACTCATTTCAAGTATAAGTTTTACAACTTCTACCTCAATTATTTGTATAAAGATTATTCTTTATGGGAATATTATTTAAATAATAATATTCAGATATTTTCTAATATATTGGGACTGATTTACTTTATTAAATCAGCATTACTCCAAACACTCTTTAAAGTGTTTTCGAGTCTTTAAAATGATTTTTAAAAGTTAGAGCGGATCCCAAAACTCATTTTTATATATTTAAGATCTTCCTTTTAAAGGGAATTTAAATACTCGCTCAAAATCAGAGGGATCCGGCTCTGTGGTGTATTTTATATTCGCAACAAGGTTGCGGTTTTGGTAAATGAATTGATTACTTACCCAACGTTCGGGAAGTAAGTCCATCTATCGAGTCGGCATAAGCAACATGGGCTCAGTGGGCGTCCATGATAGTGTAAGTGGCTCAGTGGGAGTCCATCAAATGCGTAAGTGGCTGAGTGGTAGTCCAGCATAAGGTCCTATTGCGACCAGGGTGATGACCAGTGGGGAATTCGTCCATCTACTAGTAGAAAAGGTTACTTATTGGTATCTTTGCCTGATCAGCAAGATATCGGGTTTATGCCACAATTCTTTTTCCTTCCAAAAATTTATTGGATGTTACAAACTCTGTCCATACTTTTCATGACAGAGGTTTTCAGGAAATATATAAAGAAGAGGTATATGTGGATATATATATCGGAACTTAATGAAGTATATCATAACTTCATTTCCTTCAATAATACTTCAAAGATTTAATCTATTCATATCTTGTCTTGTAGTCTCATCTATGTGATGAACTTTTGAAACTAATTATAACTTGAACGGTGGTAGTTCAAGTAGTGTTCGGAAAAGATATAAGTATATTGGAGTATCTTGTAACTTCATCTTTTAAACTTATATCTAGTAAATGATTATCTTATGCATGACAAAGATTTTCAGAAAAACGTTGAGACAAGGTTAGATATATGAGATCACCTTGCAACGATATTTTGATACAGTTATACACTGGAACTCTGTGTGTATTATGCATGGAAGAGGACTTCCAATATTTTGAAAAGTATATATGTATATATACTGAATATTTTGCGACTTCATCGCATTAAGATATCAAACTTGGTCCATTTCTTTTGACCAAGACTTTCATGAGTACTATGAGAAGGCTCATATATTGTTAATCATTATACATATTATTTTGGTGGGCTTGCTGCTCACCCTTGCTTTCTTCTTTCATCACACAACATCAGATAGACAAGATGAACAGGACCAAGCTTCCAAATTCGAGAGCGGATAGGAAACGTTCCGCAGTTTCCTATAGGCGTTGATGTCGCTGTAGCTGAGGTAGGAACTACCAATAGGCTAGGCTTTCAACTTTTGATGTACCAGATTTATGTATATTTATCAATTGTAATAATGGCAAAGAAATGTAAATTTATTCAGAAACCCTTTTAAGGTGTATTGGCATATAATTGTGGAATAAAACGACTTGTGATTATTTTTTTGGATATTCATCTCTGAGACTATAACTTGTGGTATGTGTGTTTATGGTGGGGTCACAGTACAGAATAGTTGATTATTTATTAAGATTGGGTGTTAATAAGGGAAATGGAACTCTTGACAACCCGGATCCCCGACCCCGGATTTGGGGGTGTTACAGTCACCACAGTTTCAATAACATCAGAGTTTAATCCATCAGAGTTTGTAGTATTAGGATTTAGACTGTCAGGATTTTCAGTATCAGAATTTAAGTCCAGTAATCTTCTTATCATCAAAAGAGACATTGATAGATTCTATGACCACTCTTGTTTTCAAGTTATAGACTCTGAAGGCTTTTGTGGAAAGTGGATATCCAACAAATATTCCTTCATCAGCTTTTAGATCAAATTTGGATAGCTGTTCAGGGTGAGTCTTAAGAACAAAACATTTGCATTCAAATACATGAAAACACTTCAGATTTGGCTTCTTTTTCTTCACCATCTCATATGGTGTCTTTCCTTGCTTGTTAATGAGTGTTGCATTCTGAGTAAAATAAGCAGTCTGCACAGCTTTAGCCTAGAAATAGGTTGAAAGCTTTGCTTCATCAAGCATTATACGTGCAGCTTCAATGAGAGTTCTATTCTTTCTTACAACAACTCAATTTTGCTGTGGAGTTCCAGGAGCAGAGAATTCCTGCATGATTCCATGGTCTTTGCAGAACTCTTCCATTATCAAATTCTTGAACTCAGTACCATTATCACTTCTTATTATCTTCACTGAATCTTTGACCAATTTATCCAGTTGCTTGACATGATCAATCAAGAGAGATGCAGTTTCACTTTTTGTGTGCAAGAAATACACCCATGTGTATCTGGTAAACTCATCCACTATGACCATAGCATATTTCTTCTTTGCAATAGACATGACATTTACTGGACCAAATAGATCAACATGTAGTAGGTGATAAGGCTCAAGAATTGATGATTCAGTCTTGCTCTTGAATGAGGATTTCCTTTGTTAGCCTTCTGACAAGAATCACAAAGGCCATCAGGAGCAAATACTGACTTTGGCAGTCCTCTCACAAGATCTTTCTTGACTAGTTCATTTATATTGTTGAAATTTAAATGAGAGAGTTTCTTGTGCCAATTCCACCTTTCTTCAATTGATGCTCTACTCATCAGACAGATTGCAGAACCATCAGTACTTGTTGAAAGCTTGGCTTCATAGATGTTACCATGCATGTATCCTTTCAGAACAGCTTTGCCTGCAGATTTACTAATAACTTCACAGTGTTCTTCAAAGAAATCCACATGATAACCTCTGTCACAGATTTGACTAACACTCAGCAGATTGTATTTGAGTCCTGAGACCAGAGCTACTTCTTTAATGATGACATTCCCAAGATTGATATTGCAATATCCCAACGTTTTTCCAATGTTGCCATCTCCATGAGAAACACTTGGGCCAGCCTTCTCCACAAAGTCTGATAGTAGGGCTTTATTTCCAGTCATATGTCCTGAACATCCACTGTCCAGAACTAGGATGTTTTTCCTGTTGCCCTGCAATCACAAAGACCACTAATGATTAGTTTTAAGGACCCAGACTTGCTTGGATCCTTTGGCCTTATTAAGTTTGTTAACATTTGCAGCGGATTTAGCATCACAGTTTATGTTAACATTTTTCTTATCAGAATTTACACTATCAGACTTTGAATCAGAACTTACACTAGAAGGAACAATGCTAACTTTCTTTAAAGAAGGTTTTATTTGATAATAATCATAGTACAAACTATGATATTCCTTACAAGTATAAATGGAATGCCATAAACTACCACAATGAAAACAAGGATTTTGTGGCTTATATCTAACAGACTGACTCTTAACTCCTGACTTTGAAGGTAAGGAGTTTATGTTCTTATTCTTCCTGCAAAAAGAAGCCAGATGGTTAGAACTTCCATAGTTATGACACATTTTTCTAGGAGCATCAGGAACAGGCTTATAATCATTGCTTTTATTCACACCTTCCTTTCCTATTCCTATTTTTCCTAGGTGATTTTACCTTGTTTGCATTCTTAACATCTTTCAGCTTATGCTTAAGCTGCTTCTTTGTCATTAAGCCTACGTTTACTTCAGTTTCTTTTCC
>NW_027418925.1:0-61211 GCF_009905375.1 Apium graveolens
TAGGCTTGGGTACAAACTTCTACACTTATTCCTCTCCAAATTGGTTTAGCTCTCCTTGCATTGCTAAAACCCAATCAGGATCCAAGAGAGCTTCTTCTACCTTTTTAGGCTCTCTTGAGATAGAAAGCTGCATATAGACATTCCTCTCAATGCTTTCCTTGTTTACACTCTTGAGGACATATCACCAGATTAGTTCAAATGGTGATCTCTAGTCCATTTTCTCTGTTGAGGTAGATTAGCTCTAGATGAAAGGACTCATTGTTGTCTTATGTGACTGATTTTGATTAAAATAAACTCCCCCTGAGTTTGTGGGTCATTGATTTTGAGTGAAGGAGTTCTTTCTGTAAATGATCTATTTTTGACTTTTAGTTCTCTGATTGTTCCGACGGGATGATGCACTTTATATCCCATAGATGAGTTGATTGTCTTCCGACGGATGATGCATTTTGTACCTCGATGATGCTGAATTTTGTTGCCATTGGAGATAGAATTTTGCATTATCCTTAGCCACTATTTCTTGATCACTATCATCATCACTGTCATCACAAATTATCTCAATTGTCAAATTGAGGCTATCATGGAAACCTTCATCTTTTAGTCCTTCAATCATCTATCATCAACACAACATTTACAGATTCCATAACATGTTTTGTTCTAAGATTCTAGACTCATAAGCTTTTCCAACACCATATCCAATAAAACTTCTTTCATCTGCTTTAGCCAAACTTCCGTGTTGTCAATTTAATTCCTTAGAATGTATCATTTGCATCCAGACATGAAGAAAATTTAGAGTTGGCTTCCTTTTCTTGAACAATTTATAGGGTGTCATGCATTTTTCTTGATTGACCAAATAAATATTCTGAGTGTAGCATGCAGTATTAAAAACTCAACCCAAAAATATGTTGGTAACTTGATTCTTCTAGCATTATCCTTGCAGCTTCATAAGAGATCTATTTTTCTTTCCACCACTCTGTTTTGTTGTGGAGTTCTAGCTGCAGAAAACTCATGCGTAATCTCAATTCTCTTCACAAAATAATCTCATCACAGAATTTTTGAACTTAGTTCGATTGTCACTCTTAATCCTTCTTACTTTGAAATTAGGATGATTGTTGACTTGTCTTATGTGGTTGATGATGATTTCACTAGCTTCATATTTGGATTTAGAAAATATATCCAAGAGAACTTTGAGAAATCATCTACAATTACTAGGCCATATCTTTTTCTTGAGATGGACAACACATTGACTGGGTCCAAACAAATCCCTGTGCAATAGGTTGCAAAGGTTCTTCAATTATTGAATCAAGCTTCTTTTTGAATGATGTTTTAATCTTCTTCCCTTTCTGGTAGGAATAACACAATCCATCCTTTGAAAACTCCACTTGAGGAATACCTCTAACCAATTCTTTCTTGACTAGCTCATTCATGGTCTTGAAGTTTAGATGGGACAGCTTCTTGTGCCATAGCCAACTTTCATCTTGACTTGCTTTACTGAGAATACAAGTTACATATTCTGCACTTGTTAAGTTGATGTCAGCTAGATACACATTGCCTTTTCTCACTCTAGTGAGAACCACTTTGTTGCTTTTTTGTCAGTCAAAACACCATCTTCTGCATCAAAAATAACTGAGTTGCCCCTATCACAAAGCTGGTTGATACTCAACAGATTGTGCTTGAGACCATCCACTAGGGCAACTTCTTCAGTGATGACATTATCCTTCGAAATCAAGCCATATCCCACAGTACAACCCTTGTTGTCATCTCAAAAAAGTAATACTTGGGCCAGCTCTTTCTCTAAAACCAGTGCAGGCAGGGTAGAATCTCTAGTCATGTGGCCTTAAACAACCATTAGTCTAGATATCAAAGATTCTTTCTATTTCCCTGCACCACATCAAAAATCAAATCAAGTTGATTTGGTACCCAAGTGTCCTTGGGTCCTGCCATTGTTAGCCTTTTTCTTGGTTTCTTAGGTTTGACCTCATTTGACTTGGGTATTTTAGATTCGTCCTTTGTCATTTGAGTTGGACCTTTAAAACCATTCACATGAAGCAGAATTGTCCATGCACAATTTGGATTACATGAAAGGGCATGCTGTTGTGCAAACATGTTATTCCAGTAAGGCATGCTAAATGGTATTTGAGGCATACTAAATGCAGCATAATAAGGATTATGTGGAAAAGTGGCATATTAGCATACTGTGCATTCAAATTGTGTGTATGTAAAACATTTATAGGAGCATTGAAGGCATGTTGGGAAATGAAGATGGTGCAGACATGGGAGCAAGCATAACAAGTTTGGCAATTAACAGACAAATGATTACACTACCATACTTACACAGATCTTTCTTGGTGCATATTTATTAGGTGTGTAGTTGTTATGTTTGTTAATCCCTACTTTCCCATTTCTATTGTTTTTTCCTTTTTGACTCCTGCTTTCACTTCAATTTCTCTAACCTGTCATTCAATTGCGTGATAGACAGATGAACCTACATGACTCTTTGTTCTTTTTAAGTTGACATTGTTTCTCCTGGAACAAAGTTCTTGGACACTGATCCATATTTTTCATTTAACTTGGCTAGCTTAGCTTTGATAACTGGTTTACTTGCACTCAATAGCATGTGGCTCATTTTCTTTCGACGAATAATCTTTTTGATTATTCGACGGATAATTTTCATCATCCGTCGAATCCACATCCGTTGAAAGTCCTTCAAACCAGATTGGAATCAAGCTTCTCCTTGTTCTTTTTCCAGGCTGCATCACAGAAAGATTCTATACCTTGAACTTTAGTAATTTGAGCATGGACATCTCTAGATGATTTCTATGCCTTAATCACTTCCTATTCTCATTCAAGTTGCTTTCTTAAAATCTCCTCTTTCTTTAAGGATTCAGTTAGTTCATCCTTAGCAATCTTGTATTCTACTTTCAATTTTTCAAACTCAACAAATTGAGTCTCTAGCACATTATTTCTTTCACTTAAAAACACATTATTCTCTTTAATTTTAATTTTTTCTTTAGAAAGAGACTTGAGTGTAATACGCAGGTGATATAAGTCAGTAGACATGTCATTTATGGCATCATTACACTCGGCTTTAGATAAATGAGCTAGGTTGGTAGTGATTACCTGATTGCTTGATGAACTTGTCTCTGTTTCATCTGATTTGGCCATAAGTGCTAGATTGACATAGCTTATATCTTCATCCTCTTCCAATCCATCTGCAGCCCAGTCATTTTTTTGTGAAAGAAAGCCCTTTCCTTTTGCTTGAGCAACTCAAAGTATTTCTGCTTATAATCAACAGCCTCAAACTTCTTTTTACCAGAATCAGGCTTTCTACACTCACTAGCAAAATAATCTGCCAAGCCACACTTGAAATATTTGAACTCAGACTTATCAACCATGTTTCTGTTCGACTTGGCTGCTCCAAAATTCTTCTTGAATTTGAGCTTGGCAAATCTCCTAGATAGAAAAGTAAGATGCTCATCTATGTCATCCATGTCGTCTTGACTAAGTTGGTCTTCATGTTCAGCTACTAGTCCCTTTCCATTGCCTTCACAAACTCTTAAGTTTGGTACAGATTCAACATCATCAACCTTTATCTCCTTTTCCTTTTCTTGCTCAGCAACTAATATAATGGACCCTTCCTTCTTTCTTCCTTTCTCCATCTTTTCATCTTGCTCTATTTCAAGCTAATAGGTTTTTAGGATACCATACAGTCTATCCAAGGTGAATTCCTTGTAATCTTGAGAATTTCTCAATGAGACTGTCATAGGCTTCCATTCCTTTGGCAGAGCTCTAAGGAATTTGAGGTTTGAGTCTTTTGTTTGATAGACCCTTCCATTCAGTTTTAGAGCATTCAGTACTTTTTGGAATTTACTAAAAATGTCTGACTCACCTTCTTCACTATAGAAATGCTCATATTGCTGATCAAGAGTTGTATCTTGTTCTCCCTTATTTGCTCAGTTCCATCACATATAACTTGAACTATATCCCAGACATCCTTGGCAGTCTTGAAGTTTATGATGTTGTCAAACATGTCACTGTCAACACCATTAAACAGAATGTACATGGCTTTTTTTATCCTTTTTAACTTGTTCTTTATCTGGATCTGACCATTTTGCTTGTGGCTTTGGGACTGCTGCTTCATTTCCTGTAGCAGCTCTCATAGGGATATGTGGACCTTTCTCAATGCAGTCCACATATGCTTCATCTTGAGATAGGAGATGCAGGTGCATCTTCACCTTCCAATGGTGATAGTTATCTTTGTCCAGAAATGGAATCTTTACTCCAACATCTTTTATGTTCATCTTGTTGATTGTGGTGATCTTTACACTCTTTGTACTTCAAAAGCTTGCTCTGATATCAATTGTTATTCCCAAACAATGCAATAAGAATTAAAGAAGGGGGTTTGAATGTAATTCTAGTTTTTTTCTAATTTTAAAACTATTCTTACTTAATAATATAACTGTGCAGATTTTTCTATGTTGCGAAATAATAAAGAAATGAAAATCAAACACAAAGAAATAAAACACAAGGCTTTAAAACTTTCTGGTGGATTTGAAATTATCCACCAGATATATATATATATATATATATATATATTAGGATGAGAACTCTGTGATGCTTGAATACCACACAGCTACTTACAAGTGAAGTTGCAGAATTATAAAGAGATGCTTAACAGATACAGCCTTTTCTATCTCTCTGAAAATAATGCTTACTAACTTGATTATTTATTCTACTTGCTACACTTGGTTTATATACTACTAAGTTACATGATAAGAAGATAAACAAGTAAAACAAAAATTATTTCTAGTCTAATTTCATGCTACTTCATTACACTTTCTAGCATCTTTGAATATCTTTATAATTGCATGGAAATAGTAATGCTTCTTTGTTCTATAAATCCTGCAATTAGGCTGCCACATTCCATTTGCAAACACCCGACGCATGTGAATGTGTTGTCACTGTCAACTGCTCTTTTGAATATGATCATCTATCAGGACTATGTTGGTCATCCGTCAGATTCCTTGTTGATTATCTGTCGGGAGCCTTTATAGATCATCCGTCGGGAGCCTTTCTATCACTTGACCTCTATTTCACTTATACAGAATTACAAGACATCTTGTATTTACAAAGCCACCTTATTCTGCATATCAGTCTAGTAGTCCACATGACATAAAGAATCCTACAGTATCTACTCAACTGATGCATTGTTGTTTGCAGACAGGTGCTACAAGACTTATTATTACATAAGCTAAACTTTCGATGGATGTTCAGTGGTCATCCGTCGGGACTATAAAGTTCATCTGTCGGGACTATTGTAGAACATCGTCGAGAGCTACAATGTCACACCCCCAACTTAACAAACAAAATAATATAACTATTACAATATTTAAAAGAAAGTAACATAACGAATCCAAGATCTTACAGTTTAGGGTTTGGAACAGCCCAACACTACCATCTATTACAACCGATTTTAATATCGAGTCCTCACACAAAACTATCTCTTATTCTACCTGAGCTCGGACATACGCATCGGCGTCACAGGTCTTACGTGTTGTCTGCTTGAATATAACCATAGCTGCTAGCTGTAATATCAGGGGTAAAGAAAGGAGGTGAGCCAAATGCTCAACAAGTGCTAAACTATATGATACAAAACATAAATCGAGATATGTATAATAGAATGACATTGTGAAGATATAATCAATAATAATAAGAGATAAAACTTTGAGTGATGGCATCATTAGCTTGAATCAAAACATTTTCAAAATCATAACTTAATCAAAATCATTTTATGACGCTACGGATTACAGCCGGTGATCAACCGCGAAGTAATCCCGAACCTCGCTGGGTTCTAAAACATTAATGGGATCCCTAGGCAACTTTTAAGCCTACAATATAAATGTGGAAAGGACTCGCATCTCAGCCCAGATCCACTATTCAAAGAAAATATTTATCCCCCTTTAGGACTGAAAATCCACATTTTAATCATTTCAAAAATTGATGCCGATTTATAATAAAATCTCTTAAGTAGTAAACATTTTTATCAAGGGATTATAGATCAACTTGAAACACTGGAAATATAACACTAAATCTCAGGGCCATGATCCAGTAGACTTAACTATATTAGGGTAATTGAGAGGTTTCCATAAACAAGAACTTTGACAAGGAAATTTAGCAAGGCTATTGGATAATATGAAAGAGTAATGCCAAATTAGGCTTAAAGCAATGGTTTTCAACAAGGTACAAGTACTAGAACATCAAGAAGGTAAGCTTCATGAATACTAGGGGTGTTAAGGTATGAAGAAAATGATCTTTAGCTCAAGGTATATCAGGATTGTCGAACTTTAGGGTAAGAAAAAGGGTTATCAATCAATTATGAACAATCTTTAAAGAATATCTGGCTTATAGGTATCAGGTAAAGTTTCTATTGGGGTTCAAGCATCAGGGTGAGATGTCACATTTTAGGGACCAATAGCATGATAACCAAGAGGTTCAATCAAGTATTATATCAAATCTTTATTTTATCATGGCATTCCAATTACTATGATATACTAGCGTAATACAACTGTTGCAATATCAATATGTGCTTGTGGGTTCATGGCATTTCTATAATAATACAAAGATAGATTTTAATATCGCTTAGTTCAAGTATATCAAGATGACTCAGGATAATCACATCAATATATATGAATTAATTATTACACATTTGCAGTGAATACGAAAGAGAGGTTGAATCACTTGCCTTGAGAAAGGCTGGTCTGGTCTGGCTGGTAGGAGCAACTGGAAGCTTCACTCGACCTTAATGGCAAGTTTACCCTCGTCTCGAGATCCTACATAAATAATAATAATCCTCATTATAATGTATTCTCACCAACTTAACCTATTTACAACTCGAAATTAAACACCAAGGGCACTTAGGCCTATATGCACTCAATTTATAATTACCTTATAAATACCATAGTCCACATAGCCACATATACTCAAATATCATATTTTAATATCAAATAATATCACACACATCATAATGCAACACTAGGCTTGGATGATCTCGACCCACAACTTAAGTCACTTGGTCGCTAAACTAGACAAGGTCTCCAAATTTTAGCTTTCTTACTCAATGTGCCTTTACTAAACTATCCAAAACCTATTGACCCTCACTTGGGCCTTTAATTCTAATGGCTTTATACTATCTTGCAAGCATAGCGGTCAACCTAGGTCTTACTCATAAGTGCTCTAAAACTATATGTTAAGTGAAAGTGCTCACTGGAGTAAATTTCAGAATGACATCTATGGTTTGTTGAGTGCATTAGACACTCTTAAACTACAATTTTACCTCCAAAACTTCTACACTAGACTCTTCTGACCATAAGGCATCTCCCAAACTTGATGTGGCTCAAGGCCTAGCTTGGGCCTCCTTGGGCCTAAGCTTAAACTCCATGGTTCCCCTGTTTTTCTGGCAGAAAATGCCCTGACTTGATTTAACTTGTGACACATGGTTCTAACTCAATCCTATGAAATATGGTTGGAAAAACTCCTCTGACACTCCCTCTAACTAAGGCCCAACAGGTCCTAATGAGGGCCTACCCATGACATTGTCAAAACTTCCTATTTCTAAGTTGCAACAAAACTGTCCCCTGCTAGACAGATTTTGTGATTCCACTTGTGCACCTAACCAAACGACTTGTAAACCTTCAACAAACACCTAAAACCTTTTATATACTCCTAATTCTAGCTTCTGGTGGCTTGGGCCTCAAATTTCACAACAATGACATGGTCAAAACTCGCTCTAAACCTCAGGGTACCAAACTGATTTTCTGCAGAAACTAATACTCTTCTTTCACCAAGGTTCTTACATAACAAACCCAACCAACAACAACCCAAACCTTAACTAAGGTGTTCTACTAAACTAACTCCCTTACACTCAAAATAATCTTGGTGGAGATCATCCTTACCTAAGGTGCATCATAGCAAAACAAAGGAAATCACATTACATAACTTACAAGCCATTAAGTTTTTTTTTGAAAATGACAAGTTATATATTTTTTTTATAAATATATACGAATTAATACCACATATCGAGGAGCACTAATCAAGATTAATATCTTATCCCTACTGAAATTAAGGCTTACTAACAAAATCAATCCACATGATCAAAAACTTCCAAAATTCCAAGAGAAATCTACATGCATGCATGACTTCGAGTCTTCTAAACCAAAACAACATGCTTTCCAAATAAATTTTACCATGGAATCAACATGCAAGCCTAGCATAAGCTATAACTAGATGATCACTTAGCATGCAAAGGGTTTTATCAAGTTTTTGATTCAAATTTTATGTTATACACCACCAAAACACATAAAATTGAAACAAGACAACAAAACATCCTCAAGAACCATTCATTCGGCTCCCTTAAGGTCATGGCCGAATGAAGTGGAAGGGAAATGACCATTTAAAATCAAGAGCCTCATTCTCATGACTTGGCATTTCACCATTCCTTGTAGTTCTCTCTAATACAACCTTAAATCCATAAGAATCAAGATTGTACTAAAGCTTTGACATTCAAACTCAAAACTTAAACTTTTCACTCAAAACTCTTTGAATAATGTATGATCAAGATATAGGAAGTAACATTTACTTGAATGGAAGGTGGGAGCTTGAATGAAGAATGAAGAAAATGGAGGGGGTAGGGCTTCGGCCAAAAAGCCGAGAGGAGAGGGGGAGGAAGGAGGAGTGTGGAAATGGTGGAGTGAAAGTGGGGTGATAATCATATTGGTTTGGTTTTTATTTGACCACAAGTGAGTGGATATGAGAATTTACAAGAGTAACCTTCCAATATAGTTAGGCAGATTTGCATGCTAGGACAAAGTGGTAATTTGGTTAGTAGAATGAAAGTGAGTGGGGTTGGAAATGCCTTCCTTGCCCCTTAGTTGAATAAAAGAGTATTTGCATGCAAGGGTAACCATGTAATTTGATAATTCTTAAGCAACCAAATTTTCAAAGATTTATTTTTATATAATAAAATAAAAATTCAAAAATTATAAAATTTATACCATAAAATAACTTGGATTTTTAGAGATTTTATAAAATCATTTTCAAAATTTGTGAACAAAATATCTTTTAAAAGAAAAATTTTCCAAGGCTTAGAATATTGCTTATAAATCAAAAATAAAGGAAATGATTAAAACTTTTGCTTTGAAAAATCATATACTACACATAACAATTTTATAATACATAAATTTTCACTCACACAAACGTACAATCAGTGAACATATTTTTATTCGACTTTAATATTATACCAAATCCAGAAATAATATTACACGAAAATGTCGGTCGTAACATCCTCTCCCCCTTAAGGGATTCTGTCCCCAGAATCTAAGAGAACAGATGAGGATACCGGGAACGCATATCAGAGTCTAACTCCCAAGTTGATTCTTCAACCTTGGGGTTTCGCCAAAGTACTTTTACTAACTTTACCGACTTGTTTCTAAGACTCTTTACTTGCCAGTCGAGTATTTTGACAGGTTGCTCCACAAATGACAGGTCTGCCTGAATTTCTACAGGTTCATATTCTATCACATGGCTGGCGTCAGGATTGTACTTCTTAAGCAATGACACATGGAACACATTATGCACATGCTGATACTGAGGTGGTAAGGCTAACTCGTAGGCTACCTTCCCCACTTGACTCAAAATTTCAAAAGGACCTATATATCTAGGTGCTAATTTCCCTTTCTTGCCAAATCTAGACAACCCTTTTCTAGGTGACACCTTCAACAAAACAGCTTCGCCTGCTTGGAATCGAATATCCTTACGCGTTGGATCTGCATACTTCCTCTGTCTATCTTGAGCAGCAAGCAACCTTCTCTGAATTAACTTCACTGTGTCATGCAACTGTTGTACCAATTCTGAGCCTGGAATCCTTCCTTCTCCTACTTCATCCCAACTTGTCGGTGATCTACATTTTCATCCGTACAAAGTTTCGTATGGTGGCATGTCAATACTGGAGTGATAGCTGTTATTGTAAGAGAATTCAATCAGTGGCAAGTGGTCGTCCCAACTTCCTGCAAAATCGATTGCACAACTGCGCAACATGTCTTCGATTGTTTGAATTGTCCTTTCGCTCTGACCATCAGTCTGCGGGTGGTACGCCGTACTCATGTTCAACTTTGTGCCAAGACTTTTTTGAAATTGCTTCCAGAATCTTGAGTTAAATCGGGGGTCTCTGTCTGAAACTATCGATACAGGTACTCCATGTTTTAGTACGATTTCATGCACATACAGATGAACCAATTTGTCCAATGACGACTTCTCATTAATTGGAAGGAAATGCGCCGACTTCGTAAGGCGATCAACTATAACCCATATAGCGTCATGTCCGGATTTCGTTCGCGGTAGTCCCACTATAAAGTCCATAGCAATATTTTCCCATTTCCATTCTGGAATCTTTAGGGGCTGAATTAATCCGCTTGGTCGTTGATGTTCTGCCTTCACTTTCTGACAAGTATAACACTTCACAACCCATTCTGCCACGTCTCGCTTCATATTTGGCCACCAAAAGTTCTGTTTTAAGTCCCGATACATCTTGGTGCTTCCCGGGTGGATTAAAAATCTTGAATTGTGGGCTTCTTGCAGAATCTCATTCTTCAATTCAGGAACATGAGGAATCCAAATTCTTGAGGAAAACCTTAGTATACCTTGCTCATCCCTTTGAGTGCCAATCTCTTCTCCTGTTAGCTGATTCTTCTCTTTCTCCATTACTTCATCCTGACATTTCCTTATCTTTTCCACTAATGTTGGTTGAAAAGTCATTGCACGATAAAATTCTTCAACCATTCCATAATTACAAAGTTCTAATCCAAATTTCTTAATCTCTTCAGACAATTCCTTTGGTGTTGCCATCATATTCAATCTCTCCTTCCTGCTTAGTGCATCGGCCACAACATTCGCCTTTCCGGGATGGTAATTTATCGAGCAATCGTAGTCCTTGATCAATTCCAACCATCTCCTTTGCCTCATATTGAGCTCCTTCTGAGTGAAAATTTACTTTAAACTCTTGTGATCTGTGTAGATTTCACACTTCTCTCCGTAGAGGTAATGTCTCCAAATCTTAAGTGCGAACACTATGGCGGCTAGTTCCAAATCATGCGTCGGGTACTTCAACTCGTGCGGTTTTAACTGTCTTGATGCATACGCGATCACCTTACTGTGTTGCATTAGCATACAGCCCAATCCCTTATATGAAGTGTCGCTGAATATCACAAATTTCCTTGGTCATCTGGTAGTACTAACACCGGAGCCGTTACCAACCTCTGTTTCAACTCTTGAAAGCTATCCTCACATTCTGCACTCCATTTGAACTTCTGATTCTTCCTGGTTAACTTAGTCAATGGCGCGGCGATTTTCGAAAAATCCTTGACAAACCGTCTATAATACCCTGCCAATCCTAGAAAACTTCGCACTTCCGTAGGTGTCTTTGGCCTCTCCCAACTCATAATTGCCTCGATTTTTGCCGGATCTACTTTAACTCCTTCATTTCCAATGACATGTCCCAAAAATTGAACTTCCTTTAACCAAAACTCACATTTAGAAAACTTGGCATACAATTTCTCTTGCCGAAGTATCTCTAATGTTATCCAGAGGTGATGCTTATGTTCTTCTTCCAACTTAGAATAAATAAGGATGTCATCAATGAATACTACTACGAACTTATCCAAATACTTTTTAAATACCCAATTCATTAGATCCATAAATGCGGCCGGGGCATTAGTCAATCCAAACGGCATTACTAAGAATTCATAATGTCCGTATCGGGTCCTGAATGATGTCTTGGAAATATCTTCTTCTTTGATCTTTAATTGATGGTATCCTGATCTCAAGTCAATCTTTGAAAAGTACTTTGCTCCCTTCAACTGATCAAATAGGTCATCTATTCTTGGTAGCGGGTAGCGGTTCTTGATTGTTACCTTATTCAACTCCCGATAATCTATACATAGCCGCATACTTCCATCTTTCTTCTTTTCAAACTGAACAGGTGCTCCCCATGGTGACGTACTTGGCCGAATCACTCCTTTATCCAACAATTCTTGTAGTTGGCTCACCAACTCTTTTATTTCTACTGGTGCCATCCTATATGGGGCCTTTGAAACTGGTTCTGTGCCCGAAGCAAGGTTGATCTCGAACTCGATTTGTCGATCTGGTGTTAAGCCTGGTAGTTCGTATGGAAACACATCTGGGAACTCGTTAACTACGGGGATATCTTCTATGCTGGGACTGCCTTTTTCTGAATCCACTACATAAGCTAGGAATGACTCACAACCTTTTCTAAGTAGCTTCTTACCCTGAACGATTGTAAGAAACAATTGCTCTTGCCTCTGTCCCTTAAATACTACTTTCTCTCCATTCTTCATCTTTAAATACACTTTCTTGGTCTTACAATTAATCTAGGCATTATTCTTCCCTAACCAATCCATTCCTAAAATTATATCGAACTCTCCCAACTTGAAGAGTATCAAGTCGGCTGAAAACTTATGCCCCGAAATATCAATCTCACACTTCAGACAGAATTGATTCACAGGAATCTTCTCTTGGTTCGCAATTACCACATTTACTACCTCGCTCATAATCATTTTATCACATTAAAGTTTATCAACAAAAGTTTCTGATATCAAAGATCTTGTTGCTCCCGAATCAATCAATACTTTAGCTTTGACATTATTGAGTAAAAGTTTACCTGCTATCACCTCAGAGTTCTGAACAGCGTCCTTCATTTTCAGATCGAATGTCCTTGCTGTTGCTTGCGGAGTTGTTGTAGATGGTGGAAGTAATGCCAATACCTCGGCTGGCACGCTTGCACTGGTACTTGCCACATTCATTAGAGCTTTGACTGGTCCGGTTGCCTTGCACTCCCTAGCTATGTGTCCAGTCTTTCCACACTTGTAACATGTAACTCCTGGCTTCGGCATCTTGCACTCATTTGCCAAATGTCCCTTCTGGTTACACCTATAGCATGTCATGCTCAGCTTATTACACACTCCGGGTGCCTTCTTCCACAGTGCTTGAATTCCGGTCTCTGGAACCTGTTTTCTCCAACTTGTCCTTGGCTTGCCTGGTTGTTCCCCTTCGATTCTTGTCTTTTTCCCAAATTTCCCTTCTTTTGAAAATTTCCGCCCTTATGGAATCCAATCCTCTTTACATTCCGATCTTGTGAATTTCCGGCTTCAGACTTCTCTCCATAAAATGGAACCTTTCTCTTCTTGTTATCCCTTTCCTTCCTTGACTGCATCCCATTATTCTCAATCAGAGCAGCTTTCTGTACTACTCTCACATAAGTATCAAGCTGAAACATAGCTACTCTATCTCTGATCCAAGGCTCCAATCCTTGTTGAAATCTCTTCGCTTTTTCCTCCTCAGTGCTGGTATACTTTGTCACAAACCTTGACAAATCAGTGAACTTCTTCTCATACTCCACTACAGACATATTCCCTTGCTTCAACTCAAGAAATTTAAGCTCCATCTGATTCTGCATGTACTTAGGGTAATAATTTTCCAGAAATAACTTCTTAAATCTCACCAAGAAACCTGCTGAGTTGCTTCCATAGCTTTTACTGATTCCCAGCAATAGATGACTTCGCCCTTCAGGAAATAAGTAGCATATGGCGTCTTCTGATCGTCTCCTAACTGTACCAACTCAAAGCCCTTTCCATTTTCTTAATTCATGTGTTAGCTATTATTGGATCAGTGGTATCATGAAATGCAGGTGGATTCATATTCTGAAAAGCCTTGAAAGTGACAACTTGTCGAGGTGGTACTGGTGGTTCGGGTGGTTGGTGTGGTTCACGATTATCTTGGTTTTCAATTCATTGTTGAAGAGTTAGTTGTTGTTGAGCTATAGCATTGGTTTGTTGTTGCAAAGTTTCCAGTAATCGAAGAATATTTGGATCTATGGTAGATGTGGTTGTTGGTTTCTTCTTTTTGGGTGGCATGATCCTAAATAAGAGTTATGTCAAAACAGGTATGAATGATGAAATAATTCGAGGGTATCGCATGGCATTCTTATTTACATATGAGGTCAAGTTTCAAATTAAGCAGATATGGTGATGCATACAAAAGCGTACAATAAAAGTTGAGAACAAATGGAACGATAGTGCATAATAATTGAAATTTAAAGGTCAAGATACATCAGGATTAGGACAAGGTCTGATTCTTGGAATAACGTGCTTATTTAAAGGAAACAACTGGGAATTCTACAAAGTCTGATAATACAACAACATGAAAGGTAAATAATGGAAAGAACTAAGGCTCCACTCCATCAGAACGGGGCTTGGTAGTCTTCTCCTCACGAAGTGTCTTCACAATGCTCTAGAGCTCATCCGCTACCATCTGGATGATATACTAGCTGGTGCGGTCTCGGTGTGATGGCATCTCCTCAAGCTTAGTGTTGACGTACTGAATCAAGGTCTCAAGTCTCGCAAGTCATCTGCTCCTTAGGCTTCCCTTCATAGTTTCGGCTGTCTAGGTACACATTCTTCAGTCGGTCTATCAGTCGGTCGTACTTGCCCTGAAGCATGTCAAACTCGCGCCTCAACTCAGCATACACGGAGAAAGCAATAGTGTCATCCGACCCAGAGGATGACGAGGAATGCGCCCTTTCCTGACAAACCAATAAGAGGAGTATTAATAATAAATTTACTTAACCTACTCTCTCGCATATTATCTATAGCCTATACATAAATCCTATAACCTATTTGGGTTGTCCAGGGACTCTAAACTGTAGCTCTGATACCAAAACCTGTCACACCCCCAACTTAACAAACAAAATAAATATAACTATTACAATATTTAAAAGAAAGTAAACATAACCGAATCCAAGATCTTACAGTTTAGGGTTTGGAACAGCCCAACACTACCATCTATTACAACCGATTTTAATATCGAGTCCTCACACAAAACTATCTCTTATTCTACCTGAGCTCGGACATACGCATCGGTGTCACAGGTCTTACGTGTTGTCTACTTGAATCTAACCATAGCTGCTAGCTGTAATATCAGGGTAAAGCAAGGAGTGAGCCAAATGCTCAACAAGTGCTAAACTATATGATACAAAACATAAATCGAGATATGTATAATAGAATGACATTGTGAAGATATAACTAATAATAACAAGAGATAAAACTTTGAGTGATGGCATCATTAGCTTGAATCAAAACAGTTTCAAAATCATAACTTAATCAAAATCATTTTATGACGCTACAGATTACAGCCGGTGATCAGCCGCGTAGTAATCTCGAACCTCGCTGGGTTCTAAAACATTAATGGGATCCCTAGGCAACTTTTAAGCCTACAATATAAATATGGAAAGGACTCGCGTCTCAGTTCAGATCCACTACTCAAAGAAAACATTTATCCCCCTTTGGGACTGAAAATCCACATTTTAATCATTTCAAAAACTTATGCCGCTTTATAATAAAATCTCTTAAGTAGTAAACATTTTTATCAAGGGATTATAAATCAACTTGAAACACTGGAAATATGACACTAAATCTCAGGGCCATGATCCACTAGACTTAACTATATTAGGGTAATTGAGAGGTTTCCATAAACAAGAACTTTGACAAGGAAATTTAGCAAGGCTATTGGATAATATGAAAGAGTAATGCCAAACTAGGCTTAAAGCAATGGTTTTCAACAAGGTACAAGTACTGGAACATCAAGAAGGTAAGCTTCATGAATACTAGGGGTGTTAAGGTATGCAGAAAATGATCTTTAGCTCAAGGTATATCAGGATTGTCGAACTTTAGGGTAAGAAAAAGGGTTATCAATCAATTATGAACAATCTTTAAAGAATATCTGGCTTTTAGGTATCAAGGTAAAGTTTCTATTGGGGTTCAAGCATCAGGGTGAGATGTCAATATTTCAGGGACCAATAGCATGATAACAAAGAGGTTCAATCAAGTATTATATCAAATCTTTATTTTATCATGGCATTCCAATTACTATGATATACTAGCGTAATACAACTGTTGCAATATCAATATGTGCTTGTGGGTTCATGGCATTTCTATAATAATACAAAGATATATTTAAATATCGCTTGGTTCAAGTATATCAAGATGACTCAGGATAATCGCATCAATATATATGAATTAATTATTACACATTTGCAGTGAATACGAAAGAGAGGTTGAATCACTTGCCTTGAGAAAGGCTGCTCTGGTCTGGCTGGTAGGAGCAACTGGAAGCTTCATTCGACCTTTATGGCAAGTTTACCCTCGTCTCGAGATCCTACATAAATAATAATAATCCTCATTATAATGTATTCTCACCAACTTAACCTATTTACAACTCGAAATTAAACACCAACGACACTTAGACCTATATGCACTCAATTTATAATTACCTTATAAATAACATAGTCCACATAGTCACATATACTCACATATCATATTTTAATATCAAATAATATCACACACATCATAATGCAACACTAGGCTCGGATGATCTCGACCCACAACTTAAGTCACTTGGTCGCTAAACTAGACAAGGTCTCCAAATTTTGGCGTCCTTACTCAATGTGCCTTTACTAAACTATCCAAAACCTATTGACCCTATCTTGGGCCTTTAATTCTAATGGCTTTATACTATCTTGCAACCATAGCGGTCAACCTAGGTCTTACTCATAAGTGCACTAAAACTATGTGTTAAGTGAAAGTGCTCACTGGAGTAAATTTCAGAATGACATCTATGGTTTGTTGAGTGCATTAGACCCTCTTAAACTACAAGTTTACCTCCAAAACTTGTACACTAGACTCTTATGACCATAAGGCATCTCCCAAACTTGATGTGGCTCAAGGGCCTAGCTTGGGCCTCCTTGGGCCTTAGCTTAAAGTCCATGGTTCCCCTGTTTTTCTGGGCAGAAAACGCCCTGACTTGAATTAACTTGTGACCCATGGTTCTAACTCAAATCCTATGAACTATGGTTGAAAAAACTCCTCTGACACTCCCTCTAACTAAGGCCCAACAGGGTCTAATGAGAGCCTACCCATGACATGGTCAAAACTTCCTATTTCTAAGTTGCAACAAAACTGTCCCCTGCTGGACAGATTTTGTGATTCCACTTGTGCACCTAACCAAACGACTTGTAAACCTTCAACAAACACCTAAAACCTTTTATATACTCCTAATGCTAGCTTCTGGTGGCTTGGGCCTCAAAGTGCACAACAATGACATGGTCAAAACTCGCTCTAAACCTCAGGGTACCAAACTGATTTTCTGCAGAAACTAATACTCTCCTTTCACCAAGGTTCTTACTTAACAAACCCAACCAACAACAACTAAAAACCCAAACCAAACCTTAACTAAGGTGTTCTACTGAACTAACTCCCTTACACTCAAAATAACCTTGGTGGAGATCATCATTACCTAAGGTGCAACATAGAAAAACAAAGGAAACCACATTACATAACTTACAAGCCATTAAGTTTTTTTTTTGAAAACGACAAGTTATATATTTTTTTTATAAATATATACAAATTAATACCACATATCAAGGAGCACTAATCAAGATTAATATCTTATCCCTACTGAAATTAAGGCTTACTAACAAAATCAATCCACATGATCAAAAACTTCCAAAATTCCAAGAGAAATCTACATGCATGCATGACTTCAAGTCTTATAAACCAAAACAACATGCTTTCCAAATAAATTTTACCATGAAATCAACATGCAAGCCTAGCATAAGCTATAATTAGATGATCACTTAGCATGCAAAGGGTTTTATCAAGTTTTTGATACAAATTTTATGTTATCACCACCAAAAACACATAAAATTAAAACAAGACAACAAAACATCCTCAAGAACCATTCATTCGGCTCCCTGAAGGTCATGGTCGAATGAAGTGGAAGGGAAATGACCATTTAAAATCAAGATCCTCATTCTCATGACTTGGCATTTCACCATTCCTTGTAGTTCTCTCAAATACAACCTTAAATCCATAAGAATTAAGATTGTACTTTGAGTTCCAACTAAAGCTTTGACATGCAAACTCAAAACTTAAACTTTTCACTCAAAACTCTTTGAATTATGTATGATCAAGATATAGGAAGTAACATATACTTGAATGGAAGGTGGGGGCTTGAATGAAGAATGAAGAAAACGGAGGGGGGTAGGGCTTCGGCCAAAAAGCCGAGAGGAGAGAGGGAGGAAGGAGGAGTGTGGAAATGGTGGAGTGAAAGTGGGGTGATAATCATATTGGTTTGGTTTTTATTTGACCACAAGTGAGTGTATATGAGAATTTACAAGAGTAACCTTCCAACATAGTTAGGTCGATTTGCATGCAAGGACAAAGTGGTAATTTGGTTAGTAGAATGAAAGTGAGTAGGGTTGGAAATGCCTTCCTTGCCCCTTAGTTGAATGGAAGAGTATTTGCATGCAAGGGTAACCATGTAATTTGATAATTATTAAGCAACCAAATTTTCAAAGATTTATTTTTATATAATAAAATAAAAGTTCAAAAATTATAAAATTTATACCATAAAATAACTTGGATTTTTAGAGATTTTATAAAATCATTTTCAAAATTTGTGAACAAAATATCTTTTAAAAGAAAATTTTTCCAAGGCTTAGAATATTCCTTATAAATCAAAAATAAAGGAAATGATTAAATTTTTGCTTTGAAAAATCATATACTACACATAACAATTTTAGAATACAAAAATTTTCACTCACACAAACGTACAATCAGTGAACATATTTTTATTCGGCTTTAATATTATACCAAATCCACAAATAATATTACACGAAAATGCCGGTCGTAACATACAAAAATACTAACATAAATCTACTAAGGTGTTTTGTTCAGCTTATCATCAAGTTCACAACATATTCCTAACATTTTCAAATGTAATAACTCTGTTGGCATGCCATATGTTGTGCAAGACATGCTTGTATATAACAAGACTAATTCACCTTGAAACCCCTAAGATACGTTGTATGATAATCCCGTATATTATGTAATTGTATTTCTTGAGTCTGTAAAAATGCTACGAAGATTAGACTGGAAGATTTTACTGTGAACATCCATCAAGCTAAGAAATAAACTCTGGAAGAAGATCAATTTTGATCCCGCTTCAGAAAGAAGTGTAAAAGCTTGGAGTTGAAAAATGTTGTTCTAGAAAAAATATTCTTAGTCAGATATCAACAAGTCACAGATCAAGGAATATATAGTTTCATGTCGAGAAATCACAAATGGCCTATAGAGAATATAACGAATCATATATTATTATTATTATTATCATTATTATTATTATTATTATTATTATTACTATTATTTAAAGGTGTAGTTATTGAATAATTAAATAAATAAAATGTGTGTAGGGGTTCTGTCAGCCGGATATTATTTTGTTGTTAATTATGTGTGATCATTGGAGTTAGAGTATCATTTATGTGATTCGTTGTGAAGTTGTATTGTTTTGTTTTTATATTTAAAGGTGATTTTATTCAAGATTTATTTCCATAAATACTTGGGTTATCTCTAAAATTATTTTTATTGCTTTATAATTTTATTTATTATTTTTGGGATTTTATAAAATTAAGAAATCAATATTTCATTAATTATTTACCCTTAAATGATTTTCTGACTGTGGTTATTTGTAAAATCAATATTAATTTCAGAAATGCTTCAAAATTTATGAAACTCATATTACAGGAAGTTTTTAATATTCCGAGAATTTTAAAATTATTTTGGAAATTTTTGGGATTAATCTCACTCGCGCGTTGATTCGTGTAATCGCAAAATGCGGGTATATGTTTCATTTCAGAAATGGCTGTAAAATTTTGAAATTTACGTTTTTTTTAATTTCGGGATATTTATAATATTTTAAGACTAATTTGGGGATTTTCTGAAATTGTTACAAGCGCGACTTGATTCGTTAAATGCGAGTTTCGTGTTAAACCGGGCTGCCAGAAGGTTATATTTATCCTTTTTTCTACGTGTTCAGTTTTCAGAGTTGTAATTACAATGTTTTGCTGCTGAGTTTTAGCAGTTAAATAATAAAATATTCATAGAAAACAATTGATAAGAGCAATCAACCTTATCTCCCTCATTTCTTTATCTTTTCCCCACATCTCCTTTTTCTTCTCTCCAATCTGTCAATTTCTGATTCCTTCAATTCCCCTGCTTTATTATCTTCGGTAATAGGCATGCTCCATGTTCTATTTCTTTTACCTTCCTCACCGCCCCTCTCCAATTTCCGGCGAGGGAGGTGGTGACGGGTGGTGTTGGCCCCTGTGCGGTAAGTTTCCGGTTCCGCTGTTCTTTTATTCCCGGTGGCCCGATTAATTTTAGCCTCCTGGTTCAATTGTTGTTGCATATCTGTTTCGTTCACTTCCTGTCTCACTTCTCCGGTTACCGCCGGATTTCCCTCCGGCGAGGTGGCCTGCGTATATGTTATTCGTGTGTGTGTGTCGTGTATCTGTGTTTGTTCGGTGTTGTTAACGTGTGGTTACACGCTTGTGCTGTGATAGGAATTTTCTCAATTATTTTTATTATTTATTTTTGCAGGAAGAACTTGATTGGGTTTCGTGAGATAAATAAATATTTTTCGGGATTTAATATTAATTAATCGGTGAAATATGTGATTGGAAACCCAACTCGGGTACTTCCGGATTTTACCGCCGTTAGCGATGAATTTCGATGAGCGGGCGGTGGACTGTGATGACGCGATTCTGAGTCCTAAAATAATATAAATAAATAAAATTAGTTGATTTATAGATATCGTAATGGGATGATTGATTTGATTATAATTGTTGAGTGGTAATGGTGGTTGGGAATGTAAAATTATGGATTTTGTGTTGAATTGACGTCGACTGTGTTTCGACGGGTAGGCTGATAACCAGAGGAGACGCTGTCCGATTTTCGTGAAATTAAATTCCAAGATTGGGGAGCATATCCTGTAAAATATCGGAAATACCAGCGGAATGTATATAGTTATATAATTATAAATAAAATATTTTGTAAAATATAACTGACAACCTGTTTCCTAAGGCGGCGAGCATATGTGTTTTCCAAAAATGATTATCGAGTCGAGTTTGAGTACGTGAACCCTGATTGCTATGTGTATCGTAATAGTATGTGCAATTACGAGTTGGATTTTGATATCAAATGGGTAGATTTTTTAGCGAGGATATGTCCAGCATACCTAGACGTCTAACATAGATTATTTCGACTCCTGTAGGTTTTAGTCGGAAGACCTGAAATTTGATGTCGGACTAAAGTTAACCTAGTGATCAATCGACAAGCGCGGCGAGGTTTCAAGCGAAGGACCTGAGCGTTGAAGTCGGATACAGGATAGTCTGCTAATTAGGTGATAAGCCCGAACGTCCGAGTCGATCCAAAATCAGTCAATGATAGTAAGCTCTGCAAGGCAAGTACCCCTGACCATACTCTTATGGTTCAGTATATATGAATGAATGAAATGTTATTTTATTTTCGAACAAGAACATAAACATTATAAGTTACGTATCCCCTGTATTTGAAAATGTTGCTTAAAATATGTTTTGAGGAAAGTAACTTCTGAAAGTACCTATCTCTAAAATGTGTTTAAAATGAAAGGAAGTTTTGAATAGTGTGTTGTGACAAAATGGTTTTTTACAAGAGATAGGTAAAAGTGATTTGGGAAACTGGATAAAATGAATTAGATATTGGATAACGTTGTGTAAGTAGCTAATTCAGTTGTGCACCCTATCTTCACTGATTAGTCCAACATAGTTAATCAGAGACCTAGCTAGTCTCTACGGATCCGGTTAATTTGTGTGAAAGCCCGATCGGCTTTCCTAGACAATTTGTGTGATAGCCCGGCCAACTATCCTAGATAACTTGTGTGGAGGCCTAATCAGCCGTCCCTAGATAACATCCAATACATATCTGATTACGGTTTGTGGTTCCAGAATGAAACAAATGGTTTTGTGGTCCCCGTAACGGGACAGATGGTTTTGTGGTTCTTGTAGTGGAACAGAGGTTTTGGAAATGAAAGTAGCATGTTAAAATTGGACTCTGGTATTTATACACAGCACACGACTGATGATATTATTTTACAGAGCATGCTAGTTTTGAATATCGAGTTTATACATGATTTACTTGTTTTTCTAACAAGTTATGAATTCTATTCCTATCACTGTTTCATTTTAAATCGTTTTAATTGTTATTCATATAGTGGTACTTCTGAGCAATTGATTGCTCACCCTTGAAGAATGTTTTGTATATAAGTGTTGTAGATGCTTAGAAGATTCTTTCGCCATAGTCAGGGCAGAGTTCCAGTTCCTTTCGTACCAGGCTCCTCTGAGGTAGTTGAGTTAGACCGGAGATGGTCTGTTGAATTACTGTATTAAGATAGTATTGTTCAGATTGTTTGTAGAAGGTTGGTTTTATAATAGTTGTAACATAGGTCATATTTAAACCTGGAAAAGGTCTTGGTAGAAGGGGTCGTGGTTATGTATTATTAATGATTTGGATTATATTATTATTATTGGTGACGTCAACTCCTGACCCCGGGGTTAAGGCCGTCACAGTTGGTATCAGAGCTACAGGTTTGAGTCCCTAATTTAGGTTAAAAGTAGAGTCGAAAGAGTGTAGGAAGGTTTATATGAAGAGGTAAGTCAACAACTCAATCAGAGGAACGAGTCTATGAGTTCAGTCAAGGGTTTCAGAGGCATAACCCTGACGTCTATTGAAGATTAGCTGGAACTGCTCTAGTTTAAAGTACGTCTCCTTCGTATATGTATTATTGGTAATGTCCGATAGAGTTTTCTAGTTCCCCTCTCGAGAAAACGATTCTGGTTACGAGAATTCAGCTTCCGAGCAGATCATTAATGTGTCAGCGGAAGAAACATCCATATTATTCCTAATTATTGCATTTTCTATGTCAAGTGATTTTGCTGGACCAAGTGTGCGACCTCAGTGAGTTCAGATGAAATGATAATAGTCAGTGGCTGCTATGACAGCCAAGTCTCATGGTGAATGTGGACCAGTACTGTGGTTAATATCTTGAACCCTTATACTTCTTTCTTGAGACGTATTTTGTTTCCAGAGTAATTGTTTACTATCCCATAAGTTGCTTATTTTTCCTGTGAGAAAGTTAAGAGCGCGAAGTAAGCAACTTAGGGTCTGGTTGATCTCATTACAAATCAGATTCTCCCCTTCCTATTTGCGAATTTTTATTTAAACATTATTTCTTTCCTCGGTGATTCCTTCTGTTGATTGGGGCAAACAATGCATATGATTTCACTATTTGTCTCTGTGACAAAAGGGTCTGGTGGGACGCCACCGAATTATGTGTTGTGAACTATACGGTACTAAGACTGGCCATCTTATGTACTTGTATGGTTGCTCTCAGTCATATCTATGTCTTCTTTTCTTGTCTCCCTTATATCATTAATTCTTTGATTTTGAAATTCTATTTGATATTTCCTAGTAGTGAATTTATCAGTGACTTCTGTACTTAGACAGTCTTGGTTGTTGGGAGTAAATTAAAGTTGACTGTCAGGAGAAATGAAAGTCTTATATCAAGTTGTTATTTAATAATAATGGCAGCAATGAGGATTCAGGATCTAATGGCGAAGTTGTAACTTCGGAAAAGTAATTCAGTGGTTGGTGGATCCCTTGCAAGTGATAGGAAATCATCCGTAGAGGAATGGTTGGTTGAAACTCGGACTAGTATGACAGCCAAGTCTGTGATTCCTTAAGTTTGACTTGACCTACCAGTTTACGTTTTTTAGTTTGTGACTAGTATAGTCCGTCTAGTTTTGCGGTATATCGAATTTGTTAATGCTATATTTTAAATGTTGCTGGGAGGTTGATCAGTTGTTATATTGAGAAGTCATGCTATAATGTTTAGTATCTTTATATTCCAGTTTTTTGCGCTGTTGTTGATTCTGCTACTATCATTGTTGCTATTGTTGCTAGTGTTGTTAATCTAAATATCTTTTATAAATGGATCCTGATAATAAAGACAAGGGTACTTTGATTGGGCAGCATTTTCCTGACACAGGTGCACCGTTTGAATGGTGATATTTTTTTTATGCATCCTCGTTATGTTTTTGAATAAATTCCCTGTTATATTCCAGGAAAATGCCACCCAGGAAAGCTACCCAGTCTAAAGAAAATAGTAGTAGTTTTTTGGAGGGTCCATCTATAAATGAAATTGTGGACTTGTTGCGCCAGCAGCAGCAACAACAATTACGGTTAATCCAACAGATTCAGCAACAACAACACCAACAAAGAGGGCCGACCCAATCTACTAGTTTTAAATCCTTTCAGTCTATTAAGCCCCGAAGTTTAAGGGCAAAGTGGACCCTGTTATTGCCAGAAGTTTGCTTAAGGAAATGGAAAAAGCATTTTCCCTCACTCAAGTAAGTGACGAGCTTAAGACAGATTATGTGAGCTACTTTCTTAAGAATGAAGCAAATTATTGGTAGGAATCCACTCGGGAATTGGAAGGAGAAGGCCCTGTTTCTTGGACGAGATTTACAGAATTATTCTTGGAGAAGTATTTTCCCAATTGTCTAAGGAATCAGTCGGAAGTCGAGTTTCTAGAATTGAAATAAGGTGAAAGAAGTGTGTTGGAGTATGAAGCTAAGTTTATAGAATTGGCCCGATTAGTTCCTGAGTAAGTAAGTACGGAGACCCGGAAGGCAAGGAGGTTTCAACAAGGGTTGAAGCCTAAAATTCACAGAGGAGTTGTGGCATTGCAACTCAAGACATACTCTTCCATAGTTCAGGCTGCCCTAGTAATGGAAAGTTACCAGAAGTTGGCTATTAAGGAAGAGGGTGATAAGAAAAGGAAGTCTGAAGGTTTTATAGACGGGGCAGACCAAGGAGAATCCAGCCAGGAGTAAAAGATTCCGGAGACAGAGTTTCTCTCAGGCTAGGTCTAGTGCTACTTCAGTTGCTTCCACTCCAGCCCAGTCAGTCAAGTCAGTAGTGGATTGCATGTCCTGTGATAGGTGACACAGTGGTTCGTGCAAAAAGGATGTGCAATGTCTCAAATGTGGTCATAAGGGTCATTATTCATCGGAATGTAAGCCAGAAAATTTAGGAGTTACTCGTTATAAATGTGGGAAGGTCGGACATATTGCGAGGATTTGTGGAACGTCTATCCAAGATACTGTATCTCAAAGGCCAGCATCCAGTACAGCTAGAGGCAAAACCTTCAAAATGATCGAAGGATCCAACACTTAGGACTCAGATGCAGTTGCAGGTGCTTTTTCTCTCAATTCTATACCTGTTAAAGTTTTAATAATTCAGAAGTGTCTAAGCCTTTTATACCAAAGAAATGCATAAGTAAAACGAATTTGATATTTGAAGACTTAGGCGAGCTTTTAAGCATAAAACTGTTCAACCAAGATGGACTTTCATTGAGTCACCACTGTCTAAACTGTCAATTAGAATCCATAAGTATTCTTTTCAGCTAATTTGACACCTTCGAGCTAGGGGAGTTCCATGTGATTTTAGTAACAGATTGGTTGTTCTATCATAAGGCAATGATTGATTCTCAGAAGAAGAGAATTGTAAAGTGTACTGAAGCCAATAGTAAGGTGAGTTTCTAGGGGCAAAAGCAAGATAAGAAGTTCTTCCAATCATACGAGAAAAGGAGTAATAAGCCAAGGATATAAGGCCGATCCACCATATGTAGAGGTAAGAAGAAGAAAGTACTTAAGCTGGAAGAAGTTTGAGTGACGAATGAATGCCCTGGAGTCTCTCTAGAGGCCAGTGGAAATGAAACAATTAGTTAAGTAACTGCAAAAGTTATTAAAAAAAAAGAGGTGATCATACCAAATTTATCTCCATGGGGTGTACCAGTAATGTTATAGAAGAAAGGGGATGAAATTATGAGATTATGTACTGATTATCGGAAGTTTAACAAAATGATGAATAAGAATAAGTAACCCCTATTTAAAATTGATTACCTATGTGACCTAATCTATGAAGCGTGTTATTTCTCGAAGGATGACTTAAGCTCCAGTTTGAGAACATATCAAAGACTGTGGTTAGAGCAAGTTAGGAGCATCACAAGTTCTGGTGATATTAATTGGATTAACAAGTGTACCAGTCAATGAACATGGTGTATAAGGAGTGCTTGGATAAGCATGATTGTATTTATTGATAACATCCTCGGTTATTCAAAGACTAAGAATGACTATGTAGAACGCTCAAGGAATTCCCTACGAAGATTAGAAGGGAAACAGCTATACGCTAAGCTTCCAAGTATGAATTTTGATTGGGATTAACCAAAGATTCTGATTATTCCATTATCACCCACCTAAGCAAAGCCGGTGTGGTAACAGATGCCTTGTGCAGAAAGAAAGGATTGAATGTAACTAAGATCACTGAGGAGTTAATAAAAGAATTGAAAAGAGTGGAAATTAAAGTTCAAATACCTGAAGGTGATAAGAAGTGAGTATATGAGATTACTTTCCAGCCTTAACTAGAGGAAATGAGTAAGAGGTGTTCGAATATTTGGAAACCAAGTTGAAAATGAATACCGCCTATCATCCATAGACGAAGGTTCAAAGCGAGTGAATGATTCAGGCAATATAAGTTATCATGCTAGTAGGCGAATGCTACTTGACGAAGCCTTATGTGAACGCAAGTGTAGGTCCCCACTTTATTGAGATAAAGTGTGAGAAAGGAAGTTGTCAAATCCTAAGTTAATTTAGCATACCAAGGACGCAGTGGTGTTGGTTTGGAAAAGAGTTGAAGAAGCTCAGAATAGACAAAGAAAGAATGCGGACTTGTATCGAAACGATATGAAGGATAGAAATAGAATCTATGGTATTGTTAAAGGTGTTACCTTGAAAAGGACTGATTCACTTTGAACAAAAGGACAGCTGAGTCCTAAAGATATTTGACCATTTAAGATACTAAGAAAAGCGGGTAAAGTCGTTTATGAATTAGTGTTGTTGCCATAGCTGCAGCATACTCACAATATGTTTTATGTCTTTATGACAAAAGAATATGTTTTCGATTTGAATCAAGATAAGGTGTACGAAGCAATCTAGAACCTAGATCGTAAAAAGCAGGGTTGTAGGAATGAGTTTATATCTATAGTGAGTGTGCTTTGAATGAATCCTCGAGTAGAAAAGTCTATTTGATATGCTTGACAAATTTCCTCACTTGTTTAATTAGATCAGGTTTTGACGACAGAATATTTTTAAGGGGAAAGGATATAACGACTCGTATATTATTATTATTATTATTATTTAAAAGTGTAGTTATTGAATAATTAAATAAATATAATATGTGTAAGGGTTTTGTCAGCCGGATATTATTTTGTTGTTAATTATGTATGATCGTTGGTGTTCGAGTATCATTTGTATGATTCGTTGTGAAGCTGTGTTGTTTTGTTTTTATATTTAAAGGTGATTTTATTTAAGATTTATTTCCATAAATACTTGGGTTATCTCTAAAATTATTTTTATTGCTTAATAATTTTATTTATTATTTTTAGGATTTTATAAAATTAAGAAATTAATATTTCATTAATTATTTACCCTTAAATGATTTTCTGAATGCGGTTATTTGTAAAATTAATATTAAATTCAGAAACGCTTCAAAAATTATGAAACTCATATTTCATGAAGTTTTTAATATTTCAAGAATTTTAAAATTATTTTAGAAATTTTTGGGATTAATTTTACCCGCGCGTTGATTTGTGTAATCGCAAAATGCGGGTATAAGTTTCATTTCAGAAATGGCTATAAAATTTTGAAATTTACATTTTTATTAATTTCGGGATATTTATAATATTTTAAGACTACTTTGGTGATTCTCTGAAATTGTTTTAAGCGTGACTTGATTCGTTAATTGCGAGTTTCGTGTTAAAACGGGCTGCTAGAAGGTTATATTTATCCTTTTTGCTACGTGTTCAACTTTCAGAGGTGTAATTGCAATGTGTTGCTACTGAGTTTTTGCATTTAAATAATAAAATATTCATAGAAAACAATTGATAATAGCAATCAACCTTATCTCCCTCATTTCTTTATCTTTTCCCCACATCTTCTTTTTCTTCTCTCCCATCTGTCAATTCCTGATTCCTTCATTTCCCCTACTTTATTATCTCCGGTAACAGGCATGCTCCCTGTTTTGTTTCTTTTACCTTCCTCACTGCCCCTCTTCGATTTCCGGCGAGGGAGGTGGTGACGGGTGGTGTTCGCCCCTTTGCGGTAAGTTTCCTGTGCCGGTGTTCTTTTATTCCCGGTGGCCCGATTAATTTTGGCCTCCTGGTTCAATTGTTGTTGCGTCTCTGTTTTGTTCGCTGCCTATCTCACTTCTCCGGTTGCCTCCGGATTTCCCTCCGGCGAGGTGGCCTGCATATATGTTATTCATGTGTGTGTATCATGTATCTGTGTTTGTTCGGTGTTGTTAACGCGTGGTTACACGCGTGTGCTGTGATAGGAATTTTCTCAATTATTTTTATTATTAATTTCTGCAGAAAGAACTTGATTTGGTTTTGTGTGATAAATAAATATTTTGCGGGATTTATTATTAATTAATCAGTGAAATCTGTGATTGGAAACCCAACTCGGGTACCTCCGGATTTTACCGCCGTCCGCGATGAATTTCGATGAGCGGGCGGTGGACTGTGATGACACGATTCTGAGTCCTAAAATAATATAAATAAATAAAATTAGTTGATTAATAGATATCGTAATGCGACGATTGATTTGATTATAATTGTTGAGTAGTAATGGTGGTTGGGAATGTAAAATTATGGATTTTTATGGTGAATTGACCTCGACTGTGTTTCGACGGTAGGCCGATAAATAGAGGAGACGCTGCCCGATTTTTGTAAAATTAAATTCGAAGATTCGGGAGCGTATCCTTTAAAATATTAGAAATACCAGTCGAATGTATATAGTTATATAATTATAAATAAAATATTTTGTAAAATATAATTGACAACATATTTCCTAAGGCGACGAGTATATGTGTTTTCCGAAAATGATTATCGAGTCGAGTTTGAGTACGTGAACCTGGATTGCTATGTGTATCGTAATAGTATATGCAATTATGAGTCAGATTTTGATATCAAAAGGGTAGATTTTTTAGCGAGGATATGTCCAGCATACCTAGATGTCTAACATAGAGTATTTTGACTCCTGTAGGTTTTAGTCGGGAGACCTGAAAGTTGACGTCGGACTAAAGTTAACCTAGTGACCAGTCGACCAGCGCAGCGAGGTTCCAAGTGAAGGATAGTCTGCTAATTAGGTGATAATCCCGAACGTCCGAGTCGATCCAAAATCATTCAGTGATAGTTATAAAGCTCTGCAAGAAAAGTACCCCTGACCATACTCTTATGGTTCAGTATATATGAATGAATTAAATGTTGTTTTATTTTCGAAACAAAACATAAATGTTTTAAGTTATGTATCCCCTGTATTTGAAAATGTTGTTTAAAATATATTTTGGGGAAAGTAACTTCTGAAAGTACCTATCTCTAAAATGTGTTTAAAATGAAAGGATGTTTTGAATAGTGTGCTGTGACATAATGGTTTTTAACAAGAGATAGGTAAAAGTGATTTTGGAAACTTGATAAAATAAATCACATATTGGATAACGTTACGTAAGTGGCTAATTCGGTTGCGCACCCTATCTTCACCAATTAGACCAGTATAGTTAATCAGAGACCTAGCTAGTCTCTGTGAATCCGGTTAATTTGTGTGAAAGCCCGATCAGCTTTCCTAGACAATTTGTGTGATAGCCCGGCCAACTATCCTAGATAACTTGTGTGGAGGCCTGATCAGCCATCCCTAAATAACATCCAATACATATCTGATTATGGTTTGTGGTTCTAGAATGGACAAATGGTTTTGTGGTCCCCATAACGGGACATAAGGTTTTGTGGTTCCTGTAGTGGTGCAGAGATTTTTAAAATGAAAGTAACATGCTAAAATTGGATTCTGGTATTTATACACAGCACACGACTAATGATATTGTTTTACAGAGCATGCTAGTTTTGAATATCCAATTTATACATGATTTACTTGTTTCTCTAACAAGTTATGAATTATGTTCCTATCATTGTTTCATTTTAAATCGTTTTACTTGTTATTCATAAAGTGGTACTGCTGAGCAATTGATTGCTCACCCTTGTAGAATGTTTTGAATATATGTAATGTAGATGCTTATAAGATTCTTTTGTCATAGTCAGGGTAGAGTTCCAGTTCCTTCCGTACCAGGCTCCTCTGAGGTAGTTGTGTCAGACCGGATGTAACGCCCCCAAATCCGGGGTTAGAGGATTTGGTCGTCACTATGAAACCTCAATCCAAAATAACCTGTTTAACCAATCAATAAATGCCAGCAACTGAAATATATTATCTGTGACCCCAAACTATACCCAAGATCTTTTAAGGTTAAAGTTCTAGAAACCAGATATCTAAATTCCATAAAAAAGTTTTTCCCTTTCTTTTAAAACTCTTTTCAATAATTCTAAACCTTCAAACTTAACCCGCTAGTATATCTTCGAAAAGAAGTATACTAGGCCCAAATATAATACACAACTATAACATAATATAATATAAAGAACCTTACACAACGGAACTTACACTAGCCCGCAAACCCTGGACCAACCACCTTTCAAGAGCTTCTTCTTTGCTTCCTTGAAATACGCGGCTAAACAACGCAAGCACGGAAATTTTAAAATCATAATTGCTGAAACAAAAAATTTATTAAAGAATCGGAGAATTGTGTCTCACTGTATTCAAAACTCTGTTTGATATTTTCGAGAGAAGTGCTTCAGCAATACTTTGAGTCTTGACAAAAATAAAACTCGTAAAACCGTGTTTACAGAAATATCGTAAACAACAATAATAAGAAGCAATGATTATGGATTGAATCTTAAACTTTACTCAAAAACCGAACTCTTGATATTAATACTTATTTTATTGTCATATCAAATTAGACATCAATATGAACTTTGATGCTCACAACATCCCATACTGAAGTCAACATCAATCATCTATACTAATACCACCTTTGATATTTAACAACAAAGTAAGTATCAGCATAAATCAGAAACTGAATCAAAACCGCATTTCACCTTTTATCCAAAACAGAAATAGTTGATAAATCATTTATTCTATGAATATCAAAATAATTTAGAAATAACAGTTTAGATTGGAACCAATAATATTTCATGTTGTTCCTGATGATCAGTCACGAAACAACACTGGTATCCCGCAGCCATACCGTAAATATAGGTACTACCCGTATCCCACAGCCATACGGTACCTATAGGGTGCTAGACTAGGCACATATTCGCCTTGAAAGATATTACAGTTGGACCGATATCTCGATCACCTATGTTGTAACGAGTAACCATTCCAATCATAAAATATTTTATTGAAAATGAGTCATTATAATCGACACCCTTATAAATTTTATTCCCCCATTCACTTGGGTAGTAATACTCGTAACCAAATCATTTTTCTCAAAATCCAAAACATTTATAAATCCATTCATATGATAAGTAAAATCACTTAGCTATTCTGAACACATAATAGCAGAAGAGTGCTTGCATAACCAGAATCATTTAATTTAGCGATATGTAAAATATTTATCTATTCCGAACTGAGAATAAGTAAAACAATACTTGCAAAATAGGATTAAAAATAAATATCACTTGAACAATAAGTGATGATAGGGGTACTTGCCTGTGGTTTTTAGAAGTTAGTCACACTCGCAATAATACATCTATTCTGACATTCTGTCTAAAAACATCACCGTATTTTATTCCAACAATTCACTGATGCGCAGCTCTTGTGATTGCTATTAGCTAGATAACCAACACCATTCCATTTCACTCTTTATCCAACGTCTTGTCCTGATCAACTCGAATGATCCGCATTTATAATTAAAAGATACAATTTTAATCGTCTAAACGATAATTACACGATGAACTGCGCGTCAAAATCCTATCGTCTACCCATACGATAGCCCACACATAAAGAAAACAGTCAAATACAAGACTCTTGACCCATATACACATGTAATTCATATAGCACGTAAACACATAACTCACGTATCACATATTTCATATAACATATGACTCGGTTCGACAAAAGGTTTGACTTAATATGCTTAAAACTGAAATCAGGTCAAAAATATGATTTATCGATAAAAAATCGACTCAGAATTAACTCGTAAAATAAGCGACCTTTCGAAATAAAAGAATTTCGGTCTCGTAAGTATTTTTAATGAAAGTGGAATATTTTTCTGAGTCTATACGCGTTCGTTTCGTATTAAACGGACGCACGATTTATTTTCTACAAATAAAATATGAATAATTAGGAATAAATCATTTAATAATAATATTAATTGATTTTGACATACCAAAATATAATTTTTAAAAGCTTAAAAAAATTTTTAGGAATTATTTGAATTAATTATAAATAATTTATATTTTATTTAACTATTTAAAAATAAAATTAATTGATTAAATAATTTAATCAATTAATTAAATCCATAAATAATTAAATGAAATAAATTATAAAAAATTAAATCAAATTGGATGATTAAATAAAATAATTTTTAAGATTTAAACTAATTCAGTCAATTATTAAATAATAATTAACCAAATTGGAATTTAAAATGATTTTTGGAATTTAATAAATAAGATTTTAGAATTAAAATAGAATTTTGATTTATTTTTAAAAGAAAATCTGCAGAAACAGGTTTCTGGATTTTGAATTGGGGGAAACAGATCAAAAGCGGGTCAGCTGGGCGGCTTGGAATCGGGTCATCCGGGTCGACGAAGAACGTCAAGAACTGTCGGATTTTAACCCAGATTCCGGCCGGCTGAAAATCCCGGTAGAACTCCGGTGGCCCCTTCGCTGCCCAAAAAATTCGGAACCCAGTCGAAACCAACGTAATTTTAGTACATTTTTGTTCCTTGCAATTCAACAACACGTCTGCAAACATCAGCCACCCGAATCAACGATCTAATCGCCGATTCCGATGATCTGCAGCCCGCTGCCGGCGACAAGTCCGGCTAAACTCCGTTACTACCCATTCCTGAACCAAATTTAAAAGTTCTTACGGAAAATCGAAGCTTATACTACACAGAATCATTCACATATCTCCATATCTGCCATCAATTCAGCTGTATCGAATATAAAAACTATCAAAAATAAGAACTCGAACTTAGTAATCCCGAATTACAACTCATGATTTAATAACACAAAGCGACTCCAATAATCATGATAAAGCTTACTAAATCATCAAAACAAACAGAAATTCATCACACAAACATAACCCAAGAACAAAATAACGAATTGAATAAAGAATCAACCTTTGTTAATGAAATTGGTATCAAAATGATGGGCTCGATTAGAGCTTCAATATGATTATTCGAGCTCCAAGAACAGATCAGTGAATCTCTCAAAACCACCAGATTTGTGTAAAGAAAAAAATCATACCCCCACTTATGTTCTTCCAACATTTGTTTTTAATGAAATAAAAATGAAATAAAATAAATAATTCAGGCTATTTATATTTTTAAGAAATACATACCCGAAAATCAATTAAGGGTGTTTTTATCTCTTATTTAAAATAATTAGGCCCCAAAAATAGCAATTATGGGGAATAATTTTAAAATCAATAAAATATAAAATTATATCAAAATTTCCCAAACTTTGCGAATAATGCAAAGATACAGAAATACTGGGTATTTGAAATATGAATGATTTTATAAAAATAAAAACGTAAATTTTGTGGGCTTTGACGTCCCGGTGGGCTCCAGTCAATTTATTTTTGAAAAACAGAAACGATCCCAAAATTAACAGAAAATCCTAAAAATACATAAAATACATTCAACACACACAAAATGAGATAAAATGAGTAACTCGATAAAGACGCAAATAAACACGCATCTAAATTACGGATCGATTCATATATGTTAGTGTTTGTGCCCTAGAGACAACACTATGATGTTTTAGTTTAAGACATTAGGATTATTAATGTTTATGTTCTATCGATTATTCTCTTTATAATTTATTAATTCATAATTTACTGCGATAAAAATGGTAGATTAATAAATGTCCTTAAAATATGATATGCAATTCTATATCTCTAAGTACGTGACTTAGAAATGAGATTATGAGAATAGTATCAATATTCCTAAAGGTCCTTAGTCGAGTATTATTATTTAGGGACAATAAAAATACATTAAGACTGGTGTGTTTGTTGACTGATGATCACATCTTATTGATCATAGGTATAGTGATACTAAAGTAAAAAATATAGGCATATATATGTACATGGTGCTGGACAGACCAATGTGAGATTCTACATAAATAATTCTCACAGTGATAATGATGTAATGGTCCTTAGACCTGAAGTCATTATATTTCTATACGAGAATTAATATACATTGATTCCATTAAAAGTTATCCTTGACCGGGTAATGATAAAAGTGGACATTGGGTATATTATGAATTGTATGAGAATTATGAATGATCTAGATGGGATTTAACACTCCTATTTTAGGAGTGATATTATTGGCCTCTTGTGTGAGCTAGACTATGAAATGCGTGGCCAGGCTCAAATGTTGATTTGATATGATAGTCTACTCATTGATCAAGGAAACTTGGATTAAACTATGATGAGGATGACACATTACATGTCTCTAGTTTAATCTATAATATTTAGTTAAAGGGATTATATTACATTGTACATTATTCACAAAAGATTTAATCGATCACCAATTCAATTATTATTACTTGGGTAGCAATGATGTATTAGTAGATGTCGCTCATTGTTTATGATTTCAAATTAGAATTAAAATTCGTTGCCAACGTAATAATAACCTACAGGGTCATACACTAAGAATGCTTCAAAGAGTATTTAATTTTAATTGGATTTAAATTATATTAAAGTAATTCGAATTATTTATAATATTAATTAAATATGACTTAATTAATTAGATAAATATTGATATTCGAATTTACTAATATTAATTATGAAATTTATTTGTTAAATAATTAAGTGAGACTTAATTATAATATAAAATAGGAATTTCAAATTAATAATAACTCCTAATTATTTAAGAGTTATAGTTCATTTTTCTACTCTCTATATAATATCTCTTCTGTGGCTGATTTTGTAAGCAAGACTTTTACTAAAACCCTAGCCACCAAGAGAGAAGATGGAGAGAGTAAGAAGAAACGGGTTTGTGCTAGTAAATATCCAATCCTTGAGTTCAAGCATTCGTGTGGATACCGATAGAGCGTAGATCACGAGAGCGGGATGCGTGGTGATTGAACAAGTTTTGGGTCTCCATTAGTCAATCAATTTGTAAAACTTCTTAAGGTAAACAATCTGATCTACAGATTAAATATCTATTTTTCGCATGGATCATACGGTGGGTTTCGAAAATTCTATTTTTTTCACGTTTTTAATTACTGTTTCCGTTGCGTTTATGTGCTCGAAACCAAATAATGGCATCATAGCTACTTGCAAAAAGTATTTAATTCATTTATGTGTTTACTGGTTTTATTATGATAACATGTATACAATATTTCATGACTGTTATGTATGCGATCTTGTATATTTTACATGTTGTTATGTTTATATATGCGTATGTATGTATATATTTTGAATATATGATATTCATGAAAGTTGTATAATAATATGATGATTATATTATCTGTAAGGCGTTTGACATCGTTTAGATCCTGTAATCTGTGATTTAATGTTATCAGATTTAATTTCGAATTTTCGAATTTTTGTTATATTTGGTTTTTATGATTAGATCATGATGGGTATGATATGTTAAGATCATATTATGTGTTTTAACATGTTCTTATATGTTAATTGAGCATGGTGTATGCTTATGGCTTATGACCTTAGGTTAATGGTTTTGGTTTTTTAAATACGGCTTGCATGTCATTTGATCCTGTAATTATTAAATCTCGAATGTAACTCGAGTTCTTATTGTAAGTACATTAGATTAGTTTTTATTTTTCATTCGTGTAATGTACATGAAGACATTAAGATTTGAAGATCAAGGAAGGGTAATCTCACATGGATGTCATCCAAGGAAGCAATACAAGAAAGAAGACATGTAATAGTTAGCCTGTATTTATTTTTCACCTTAGATTGACCTAGATCTTTGTCATTAGCTTGATGAAGATCACATAGGATAAAGCCATAACCAACCACATTTATTTCTTTCACTTAACATATATATGAGCATATGATGAATATATGTATAAAGTAGTTTATAAAGATGCATACTTAATTAGATTAAGGATGTATGTATTAGATACGACACCCATGCCATGCTTTCTAAATAAGATAAAATCTGTAATGACTCAAGATTTTAAAATGAACAAACGAATATGAGATTCTCGTGTTTATGAAACACAGAATAAAATACAAATTTTCTTTATTTCTGACATGGGGCGATTTTGTCAAAAGCGAGTTCTTTGAACTTGTAAGGTTGTGGGTGTTAAGCGAGACCGTTGTGACTCCCTCACTACCTGAAAATTAAACCATTGGCGAATATTGATTTGAAGTATTTTATTCAAAGAAAAATTGGGAATCTCTTTATGATGAGATCATGATCGTTTTAAAATATAAGAAAAGCATATTGATACTCCCATCTATCGTGGGAGATGTATTGAAGTATATTGATACTTTTGACTATTGGGTTTGACTTAACTAAGTTACCACAATAGGATTGTGAACTTAGAGGCATAGAGTTTGGCGAGATTTATTAGATAAATATGAACAAATGTTGTTCCACTAAGCTATCCAAGAGTTATATTGTTGATATAACTGACAAATGTTGTCTACCTAAATAATCTTGTTTTATGAGAAAAGCCAAAGCTGACCTAACGCATGGTGAAATATGGATCTTGGCTCACTAGAAAGGATATAGAAGATGTTCTTTCCGAATTAATAGTTAGGGCTATTGATTTGATAAAAATAGTGGGAGATATATATTATGTATATATATGTGAATAATCACTTGAACATAATTTAATGATCATCTGTAGACTAAATCATTTTATGCACTTTAATATTGTAGATATCAAATGACAAATAACATAAATAACATCTCTATGTAATAATCCTTGAGAAGGACAAGCTAACATGAAATAATTTCCTCGATTGACATGGGAACTTGAGGATTTTCCTCGAGTTCAAGGATGTCACTCAAACCCTTGTATTTCTTCTAGCTGAGAATGAAACATGTGCAGAATAAAATGCTTACTAAAAGCAAATTAATTATACAAATGATGTTTCATGTCTCAAGCTTGTAATTATGAGTGTTGAGCTTTAGAAGAAATAAAAGCATAATGATGCTTATTATATGATTGAGCACCTTCAAAAGATGTTTGAAAGATAGGCTCATCAGAAATATTTGACAATAATAAGGCACCATACTTTTGCATTAATGGGAGAATCATGTCCGTTTGGACCACAAGTTCTAAAGGTGATAGGCATATGTACCTTGATATTTTGGGTTTCAAGAATGGTCTAGAGACTCAGCTTGATTTGATCAAACGATCTTTGAACAACTTCTATTCTTAGTTTGTTAAGAATAAAAGGAATAAGATAGACTAAACACTCACTGAGTTGTTAAGCATGTTTAGAACTGCTGAAAATAACACGGTAAAGGCATGAATTACGTCCATATTGATGATGTACACATGGAATGCAAATGGGAATGGAAAGTGGACATGCAAGATGAAGATTTGATCTTATTCGGTGCCAAACCAAAGTCAAATCCCAAAGAGCTTTTGAAGCCTGATAGTGGTGTTGCTAAAGGAGCTGATTGTCATTTCTGTGGAAATAACTGGATGATTGGAAGTTAAATTATCGAGCTTGTTTGAAAGATCTAAAGAAGAAGACTAGCAATGGTCAAGCTTCAGGTATAGGGTTAGAATTGGAACAAAAGTTATTGCTTTAGTTGAAGGAACTCGATACCTAATTTTGCCCATAAGGCGAGATTGCGAACTTGATAAATTGTTATTACGTGCCTGCTTTAGCGGATACATTAAGTCAATTTCTTGTTAGGACAAGAAAGGTTTTCATTTTAATTAAATAAAAAAATAGTTGTTTATTCTATTTTAATGATAAGGCTTATAATGTTGCACAATTAGTTAACAATTTATATGTTCTAAGATGACTCAAATCAAACATTACCTCTACCATTGTCGTTAAGCCATATTAATGAGAAACGCATTTCTGAGTTACATATAGATGGATACTTAGATAATTTTGATTTTGAATCATAAGGAAGATACGAACTTTGTCTCACTTGCAAAATAACTAAAGCTTCTTTTACCTGATAAGGTGAAAGGCCCACCGAACGACTAGGACTTATACATAATGATGTATATGGATGAATGTGCATGATGGCAAGGGGTGGCTTATACTACTTTATGACATTTACTGATGATTTCAGTAGATATGGATATGTGGTTCTTATGAAGAATAAATCGTATTCTTTTAAAATGTTCAAAGAATATAAGGCCGAAGTAGAAAAGCAAATAAGGGAAAAGTATAAAAGTTTTACGATCAGAACGTGGAGGAGAATACTTAAACCTCAATTCCAAGAGTTTCTTGAAGGAGTGTGATAGTGTATCATAACTTACTCCTTCTGGAACACCTGAATGGAATAGATATTCTGAGAGGAGAAATCGTACCTTGTTGGACATAGTGCGATCGATGATGAGTCAAGAGGATCTTCCATTCAGTTTCTAGGGTTATGCTCTAGAAACGGCTGCATATATACTTAACCAAGTTCCGACTAAAGCGGTTTAAAATACTCCGTATGAGATATGGACTGATAAACATCATAGCATGTCATTTATGAAAATTTGGGGACGTGAAGTGTTTGTAAAATGTTTAGCCTCTGACAAGCATGGACCAAAATTAGATAGATGCTATTTTGTGGGATACCCAAGTGAGACTACGGTATAGTTTTTATAATCCTTCCGAGAATAATGTGTTTGTTGCTCGGGCCCCTGTATTTCTTGAGGGAGAACTATTTTCTAAGAAAATCAGTGGGAGGATAATACATCTCGATGAAGATCGAGAACCACATGATAACATTGAACCAGAGTTTGAATAAGATCAGGATGTACATCAAAATGTTGAAAGTAATCATGTCCAAGAAACACATGTTATTCGTAGATCTAGTAGTATTAACCATGAGCCCGGGAGAAATTATGAATTTCTTTTGACTCAAGATGGTGTTGCGATGCTTACGGATAATGATAAGCCTCTCACCTACCAAGATGCTATGAACAGTTCAGATTTCGAGAGATGGCTTGAGGCCATAAAATCTGAGATGGAATCCATTTATCAAAATAAAGTATTAACTTTAGTTGATCCACTCGAAGGGGTAAAACCTATAGGGTGCAAGTGGGTTTTCAAGAAGAAAACTGACATGGATGGTAAAGTACAGACTTATAAGACGCGACTAATGGCAAAAAAGTTTCAAACAAATTCATGGTATAGACTATGATGAGACTTTTTCACCGGTTACTATACTCAAGTCCATCAGGATTTTATTAGCAATGGTTGCTTACTTTGACTATGAGATTTGGCAAATGGATGTCAAAACTGCTTTTTTATATGGTGTTAGATATATTTGTGATGTCATGTCTAATCTGTTGTATTTAGTTTCAGAACTTAATATCAGGACTTACTATAAATCAGAACTTACTGAAGTCAAAACTTATATCAGAACATAAGGCCATCAAAATTTATATCAGGACTTAAGTCCGGATACTTCAGATAAGGAAAGCAGCTGATTAACAGGAAAAGATCGTGACTAAAACAATAGAAGATAGCATGAAGAGTTAGAAGACTAGAATACCTGTAGAAGATAATATCTGATTGATATATTTTAGGAGACATAATTATATTCTATATCAATTAGAAGATATCTTGTAACTGTGTACTATATAAACACAGCTTAGGGTTTACACTATATGTGTTATCATTCACGAGAATGATTATACATTGTAACCTAGCAGCTCTTAGTGATATTGTTCATCACTGAGAGAGAACAACTGTTCTACTGTAACAGAGTTTATTATATTGAATATACTTGATTACTGTTACATACTTGTGTTTGAAATCGATTTGATTGTATAAGCACTATATTCAACCCCCTTTTATAGTGTTGTGTGACCTAACAAGTGGTATCAAAGCCTCTCTATTGATTTACAAACAGTAAGATCCAGTTTACAATCATGTCTGACGAAACACAAACCCCACCTAAGCCCACCAAAAATCAAGATACTCAAAACAATCAAACTCACTGTCGATATGAGTGTATTAGGGTTCCCTTACTGAGAGCATCTGAGTATCCTATATGGAAAGTAAAGATGGCTATATTTCTGGAATTCACAGATCTATAATACCTTAATAGAATTAATGATGGACCATATAAGCCTACCAAGCTCTCTGTTGCAGTTGCTGATCAACCTGCAAAGATGATACCACAGGAGAAAAGTGAGTACACAATTGAAGACATCTCATCTATTTCCAAGGATGCAAGGGTAAGGCATCTCTTGCATAGTGCAATTGACAATGTCATGTCAAACAGGGTAATTGGATGCAAGACTTTAAAGGAGATATGGGATGCTTTGGAGACAAGATGCCAGGGAACTGATGCAATAAAAAAAACAGGAAGACTATACTCACACAAGAGTATGAGCACTTTGACTCAAAAGATGATGAGTCATTAACTGATTTATATGACAGGTTTTCCAAACTCTTGAATGATCTGTCACTGGTGGATAAGGAATATGATCTTGAAGATTAAATCTAAAGTTCCTTTCAACTCTTCCTGAAAATTGGGATTTGAAGGCTACTACCATAAGAGACAACTATGACCTTGCTAAAACTACTCTTGATGAAATTTATGGTATGCTCAAGACTCATGAACTTGAGATGGATCAAAGGAGCAAAAGGCATGGAATAAAGTCAAAGAAAGTTGCTCTTAAAGCTGAGGAGGAATCTCCTAAAGTGATTGTCTCAAAGAGGGGCAAATGAAAGGCTCTCATCATACAGTCTGATTCAAAGTCATCAAATTTTGATGATGATGACTCAGAATCTGAAAATTTATCTGAAGTTGATGTTGATGCAAGAGATGATGCAACTGTGTGCTCTTATGGTGAAGGGTATCACAAAATTCCCTACAAGAAATTCAGAAAGGGCAAGAAGTTTTCCCGAAAAGGTGGAAGTTCTGAAAAGAAAGGGTTCAGAAAGTCTGAAGGCAAAGGAGGAAAGTCTGATAGAGGAGACAACTCAAATGTCAAATGCTACAATTATGGTGAAAGAGGCCACATCTCTCCTAACTGCAAGAAAGGAAAAGGTGATAAAAGACAGGCACTTATCACAAAGAAGAAAAACTGGGCAGACACTTCAGATTCTGAAGATGAGGTGAACTATGCCTTGATGGCAAATGCTGACAGCAGTACTGATGTTGCTGAATTAAAGGTACCTCAATCAACTCTTTCTTTTCATACTGATGATATTTCTGAGCTAAGTTTATATATGAAAACCATGTTCATTAGTTTTAGAGATCAGACTTTAACAAATGAAAGATTAACTTCTGAAAGTCTTGCTCTTAGAAACAAAAATGACTATTTAGAAAAAGAGTTAGTTATGTTCCATCAAACTTAGAAAGAAAGAGATGAGGCTTTGTATGTTAGAGATGAAGTGCTAAAATTGAATAAATCTCTTAAATCTGAACTAGAAAAGGAAAAGGAGATGATCAAAACTTGGACTAACTCTGGAAGAACAACTCAGAAAATCTTAGAAAATGGAAACTGGAAAGAAGGTCTAGGTTACCTAGATGATAGAGAAGAAAGGAAACTGAGTCATCTAAACCAAACTTTACCAAGAAAGATGTAAAGCCTAAATTAATCCTGTTAAATTTCTAGCAAAAGCTGATGTGTCAAAATCTGAAAAGATGAATGATTCCAAAACAGAAGTCAAAGAAAAGTCAACTTCTGACAAATTGACACAGGATAAACCAGCTTTAGTAAACATAGGTTTAATGACAAAGAAACAGATTAAGCATAAGCTGAAAGAGATTAGAAATGTGAACAAGGTAAAAGAAGCTAGGAAAAATAGGAATGGAAAGGAAGGTGTGAATAAAAACAATAATTATATGCCTATTCATAATGCTCCTAGAAAGAAATGTTATAATTGTGGAAACTCTAACCATATTGCTTCTTTTTGTAGGAAAAATAAAGATATAAACTCTTTACCTCCTAGATCAGGAGTAAAGAGTCAGTCTGTTACGTTTAAACCACAAAATCCATGTTTTCATTGTGGTAGTTTATGGCATTCTATTTATACTTGTAAGGAATATCATAGTTTGTACTATGATTATTAAAAAATAAAACCTTCTTTGAAGAAAGTTAGTGTCACTCCTTCTAGTGTAAACTCTGATGCAAAGTCTGATATAAAGTCTGATAAGAAGCAAGTTAGCATAAACTCTGAAATTAAATCCGCTACAAATGCTAACAAACTTAAAAAGGCCAAAGGATCCAAGCAAGTCTGGGTCCTTAAAACTAACCAATAGTGGTCTTTGTGATTGCAAGGCAACAGGAAAAGCATCCTAGTTTTGGACAGTGGATGTTCAGGACATGATTGGAAATAAAGCCCTACTATCAGACTTTGTGGAGAAAGCTGGCCCAGGAGTTTCTTATGGAGATGGCAACATGGGAAAGACACTGGGATATGGCAATATCAATCTTGGAAATGTCATAATTGAATCAGTAGCTCTTGTCTCAAGACTTAAACACAATCTACTAAGTGTGAGTCAAATTTGTGACAAAGGTTATCATATAGATTTCTTTGAAGAACAGTGTGAAGTTGTAACTAATACTACAGGAAAAGTGGTTCTGAAAGGTTACAGACATGGTAACATATATGAAGCCAGACTTTCAACAAGTTCTGATGGTTTTGCAATCTGTCTGTTGAGTAGAGCGTCAACAGGGAGTTAGTGAAGAAAGCTGGAATTGGCACAAGAGACTCTCTCATTTAAATTTCAACAACATAAATGAGTTAGTGAAGAAATATCTTGTGAGAGGACTGCCAAAATTAGTATTTGCTCCTGATGGCCTTTGTGATTCATGTCAAAAGGCAAAATAAAGAAAATCTTCATTTAAGAGCAAAACTGAATCCTCAATTCTTGAGCCTTATCACTTACTGCATGTTGATCTATTTGGTCCAGTAAATATCATGTCTATTGCAAAGAAGAATGAAACTGCATCTACTCAAACTGATCATGTCAGACAACTGGATAAGTTGGTCAAAGATTCTGTTAAAATAAGAAGAAGTGATAATGGCACTGAGTTCAAGAATTCAATCATGGAAGAGTTCTGCAAAGAGCATGGAATAAAGCAGGAATTATATGCACCTGGATCTCCACAACAGAATGGAGTTGTAGAAAGAAAGAACAGGACTCTAATTGAAGCTGCACGAACTATGCTTGATGAAGCAAAGCTACCAACCTACTTTTGGGCTGAAGCTGTGCAGACTGCTTGTTTTATACAGAATGCTACACTCATAAACAAGCATGGAAAAACACCATATGAGATGGTGAAGAAAAAGAAGCCAAATCTGAAATACTTTCATGTATTGGGATGCAAGTGTTTTGTTCTTAAGACTCATCCTGAACAGCTATCAAAATTTGATCTAAAAGCTGATGAAGAAATTTTTGTTGAATCTCCACTTTACACAAAAGCCTTCAGAGTCTACAATTTAAGAACAAGGGTTGTCATGGAATCTATCAATGTCTCTTTTGATTATAAAAATATTACTAGACTTGAAGATTTCAATGATCATGATCAGCTGAGATTTGAAAATGAAGATTTAAATTCTGATTCTGTAAATTCTGATGAACTAAGTCCTGATCCTGTAAGTTCTGACGGGAAAAATTCTGATGTCATTGAAACTGTGGTAACTACTCCAAGGGAAAATGCACCTATTCAGGGGGAGCAAGTTGATGATCCTACCACAACTCAAGACTCACAAGAAGCATCAGAACCTGTCACTGGCTCTTCAAGTTCTGATGAGCCAAATTCTGATAATTCTGGAAACTCTGATTATTCAATTCCTGAAGGATCCAACTCAAATTCTGAAATTTCAGAGAGCATAACTTCAGGGGGAGCATCGGAAAATGTTGATGAAGACATCATGGATCATGGGGGAGGATCCAGTTATAGAGATCAACTTCCATCTACAAGGAAGTGGACCAAATCACATACACCTGACTTAATAATTGGAGATCCTGAAGCAGGTGTCAGAACTAGAACAGCAACATCAAATGAATGTCTCTATCATTCCTTTCTATCTCAGACTGAACCAAAAAAAGTGGAAGAAGCTCTTCAAGATGCTGATTGGGTGCAAGCAATGCAGAAAAAGTTAAATGAATTTAAAAGAAATAAAGTCTGGAGCCTAGTGCCAAGACCAAAGAACAGATCCATTGTTGGCACAAAATGGGTGTTCAGAAACAAAACTGACAGTGATGGCATAATTACAAGAAACAAAGCAAGGCTGGTTGCTAAAGGTTACTCTCAACAGGAGGGTATTGACTATGATGAAACATTTGCTCCACTTTCTAGATTGGAAGCCATAAGAATCTTCTTGGCTTATGCTGCTCACAAGAAGTTTAAAGTCTTTCAAATGGATGTGAAAAGTACTTTTCTCAATAGAGAATTGGAAGAAGAGGTATATGTTGAACAACCTCCAGGCTTTGCAGATCCAAAATTTTCAAATCATGTCTACAGGCTTGATAAAGCACTTTATGGCCTTAAGCAAGCTCCAAGAGCATGGTATGAGACTTTAGCTCAATTCCTTCTGGAAAGTGGATTTAACAGAGGCACAATTGACAAAACTCTGTTCTACCTCAACCATGGAAATGACTTACTTTTGGTACAAATATATGTTGATGATATCATCTTTGGTTCTACAAATGCCAAACTTTGTGAAAGGTTTGCAAAGCTAATGCAGTCAAGATATCAAATGAGTATGATGGGAGAACTTAGCTATTTTTTGGGACTTTAAGTCAAGCAAAATGAAGAAGGTACTTTCATAAATTAATCCAAGTACATCAGAGATTTACTCAAGAAATTTGGAATGCAAGACTGTTCAACTGCATCCACTCCCATGGCCACTGCAACCAAGTTAGATAAAGATACTGGAGCATCAGTAGATATTACTAACTACAGAGGCATGATTGGTTCTTTAATCTATTTAACTGCAAGTAGACCTAATATCATGTATGCTACCTGTCTTTATGCAAGATTTCAGGCTGATCCAAGAGAATCTCATCTAATAGCTGTGAAAAGAATTTTCAAGTACCTTAAGGGTACAGCTGATCTAGGATTGTGGTATCCTAGAGAATCAGATTTTAAGCTAATAGGTTACTCAGATGCAGATTTTGCAGGATGCAAAATAGACAGAAAAAGTACTAGTGGAAGCTGCCAATTTCTTGGAGGCAGATTGGTTTCTTGGTTTAGCAAGAAATAGAAATCAATTTCCACATCAACTGTAGAAGCAGAATATATTGCTGCAGGAAGCTGCTGTGTACAAATTCTTTGGATGAAGAATCAGCTACCGGACTATGGGTTAGAATTTTCTAAAATACCCATTTACTGTGATAATCAAAGTGCTATTGCAATGACAGGTAATCCAGTTCAACACTCAAAGATAAAGCACATCAGCATTAGGTACCATTTTATAAGGGAACATGTGATGGAAGGTACAGTGGAATTGCATTTTGTTCCAACAGATCAACAACCAGCAAATATCTTCACAAAACCACTATGTAAAGCTACATTTACAAAACTGGTAAATGAACTTGGAATGGTTTCAGGTTCTTTCTCAAAATCTGTTTAGTTTTTGTTCTCATGCATCAGACTTAATGATCAGTGTTTACAGATTGTTATATCTCCATATAATCTGTGCTTAAACTGTAATATATTAAATACCGATTGTTATCTGATGTGATTCTATATAATATGATAGTTTTTTGAATGTTCTGTGACTATTCAATCCAATGAGGATTATTTGTTAGATGCTGACTTAGTAGTCTTAACAAACTGTGTATCTCATGTTTGAATTAGTTATTTATATGGAAATCCATAACACAAGCAAACTCTAATTTTGTTCTTAGTCAGATTTTTGTTTCTTATCTGTCAAATTCTGATGTAAGTAAATCTTAAGGATGAACTACATACTTGATAAGCCTCACTTATCTGAAGAAAATAAAAGAGAAGAAAAAATTGAAGTCAGGTACTCCTTTGAGATCTAGAGCAAATATGTGAAAAGGAAGACCCAAGTGCATTGTTGGCATTAAGTCATATGCATTAGAAAAGCAAATAAATTTTTCTTGGTGACTTTTCACATTCTCTGATTACTGGAGAAATACTCTGATAATAGCATAAATTCTTATAGCAGTTGTGACTCATTTACACTGAGAAGCCACTGTAAAAAGAATGTCAAAAGATGCATAAAAGGAGCACAAACAGTTGAGGTGGACTCTTGCATAAATTTATTCTATAGTAGACTTTAAAATTAAAGATAGATTTTAAGCATTTTTCTTAGTTATGCCTTATTTCTAAGATATCTGAAGTTTATCAGTCTTTAATCAGTATCTGATAATTTGCAAGTGCACACACTCTCACTCCATATGAATGATGAAAATTATTGTGGTGATTAAGTTGTTTTTGACAAACAGTTAAGTATTATTTGCATAAATTCTGAGGACAAGTTCTGATGAAAGTTCTGATGATTAAACTATGAAAAAAACTGGTCAGTATTTGTGTGGAGAATCACAGAAACAGACATTCACTTTTTGAGTACAGAAGCCATGTTCTGATGACCGTTAAATTATGATAATAGTCAAGTTCTGATGCAAATCCTGATGGAAACTCTGATGCTTACGTGGCATTATTTAATTAATTGGCTTATATTTTGTATTTACTGTAACGGTTATATTTTGTCAGAAAATAAATATATGAGATAAAAACAGTGATAATCATTTGGTTAATGGTTTGTGTGTTGGTTTTTGCATATGCATGTGTGCAATAATTACTGCTTATTTCCCGTGCCCACTAACTACTGTTTTGACTACTTACCGGATGACAGGTGTAAAGTGTCTGTTTTACTTCCAAAAAGAGCCGTTGAGTGGAGAGAGTATAAATATTAGAGACAAACGATTACCCAAATCTTTTGCTTTCTCTATTACTTACTCTCTTATTTCTTTTACTCTCTCTCTCTTTTACTCTCTATTTTCTGACGGACTTTCATACAGGCATTTTAACAAACATCTTATGAACACACAGTTTCTCACTTATTTCTTTATAGAAATGGCACCCAAAGATCTAATCTATGATGGAGCCAAGTTTGTTTCTAATAACTACATGGCTATTATTTCTAAGGACGAGGCTCCTTCAGAACTTCATTTCATCCAAGACTTTCTTGCTTGAAGTGAAATAGGTTATGCAATGACCCAACCCCAGGTTCTTTCAGGAAAGAAAATACTGGAGTTTTGGAGGACAATTGTTTATGATGATGGTGGAAAATATGGGTCCCCAAGTATTATCTTTACAACAGGGGATGATGAGCATGTGGTGACCTTGTCAACTGTTCGATAAGCACTACATTTTCCAGAAGATTGCACTTTCAATTCAGCAGTTGAGGAGCCAGCCCTTCAACAAATGATGTCAAGTCTGGGCTATGAAAATTCTTTGGCAAAGCTGGGACAATTGAAAAGAGACCCCACATCAGGAGGGAGTGGAGATTTTTCTTTGACTGTATTAAAAAAGCTTTTTCCAACAAGTGCTCAAACTTTGATGATATACCCATAATGAGTCAGCAAATCGGGTATGCTCTTTTGAATCAAACACATTTTGATTATGCAAGTGCTGTTTTGGGGTTTATTGGTTATAGGATGAAAGAAGATAGCAATATAGTTTATTTTGCTAGATCTTGTCAACTTATTTATACTTTATGTTGTCCTGATACACCACAAAACTATAGTGAGACAATTGAACCCTTTAAGCTACACAAAAGGGCTTTCTCTGACTTATTATCTACTAATAATAAGAAGGCTACACTAAGACCCCTCCAAATTCCTCAATCAGTTAAACAATTCTTAGTAAATGTCGATCCTCACACATACAGTTCTATATATCCTGATATAGCACCAGTGCAATCTCAACCTCCATCAGCACTTTCAACAAATCCTCAAACAGCTCCATCCTCTCAACCTCAGCCACAACCTTCCATCAGAACTTATTTCCAACCTGCACAATCTTCTCAACCATAACCATCTGCTACAACCTTTAGACCCAAACCTTCAAGGGCAAAATCTGTTCCTAAATCTCCACCAAAGAGAAGAAGGATGATTCTAAGGGATGAGTCTGATGAAGAAGAGGAACAAGTCCAGGTTCATGCATCAGAACCTGTGATAACAGAAGCTGAAAATGTAATTTTTCAGAAAGAGGTAGAAGCTGAAAAAGACATTTTTAAGAAAGAGGTAACTTTTCAGAAGGAAACTAAAGCTGAGGGTTCTGAAATCTTCAAAAGGAAAAGAACTTCAAGTTCTGATGCTACTCAAGCTACACCTCCACCATCCAAAAGATTAAAGAAGAAGAGAGCAGGAAGGCATCTAGCACAACCTCACTCTGAGGATACTCATGAAGCTGAGGAAGGGAATCAGGAATCTCTGATCTCAACAGGAATAATAGTGATTGAAGCCTTGCCACCTCCACCTCAAGCTAAAGACACTGTTCTTGACACAGTGATCACACCTCTTGTCTCTCCAACACAAGAAAATTTCCAAGTTGAAGATTCAGGATTATGTCCTGAAATTGACCTTCAAAGGTTGATAATTCCATCTATCCTATTTCTGGAAGCACCTCAAGGATAAGTGACAACTCCACCTGTTTCTCCACTAAAAGATGGCATACCAACTACTCCAATTCTGGATGTAGAAATAGATGAAGTTGTACCAGAATCTCCAACAGCCACACACACACTTGTGTTATCTGAAGATGAAGAGTTTCTTGCAAGTTATGGAGAGTCAGCTCCAGTAAATACACCATCTCAAACTCTTGGAAAGGAGGCACTGATTAAAAAGTTTGTTGAACAAGCTGCACCTGTTCCATGGGAAGAAACTCATAGAGGAGTTGAATGGACCAAAAACTGGAATGAATCTGATTTCATTCCAAGCTCCAAAGTGTTGTCAGATCATATTGCTAAAGCTGATGAGTTGATGACAAATTCTGACTTTAAAGCTCAATTTAAAGTCATAGCTCTCAGTACTAAAAGCCTTCAAGGTCAACATCCATTACTCATGAAAAGGTTGACAAACTTCTGGAAAAAGCTGATAAGATGGATATGAAGATCAAGCTAGACAAAAAGAGGTTTACCATACCTATTCATGAGAAAGTAGAGGCTATTGAGAAAGTTCAAGAAAAGTAACAGGCCTAATTGACTGAGGTCCTGCAGAATCAAGCCTCTCAACAAGCTCAACTGAATGAGATCCAATCTTCAGTAAAACTTCTTCTATATTTACTCCTACAACATGATGCCAAAAAGGGGGAGAAGGTGGTGAAGTTCAAATGCTCAACTAGTCAGGTAATGAAGAAAAAGGATGATAAGGAAGATGACCAGGGAAAACCTAGAAAGGGCAAGGGTCAAGGTCAAGGGAAAAATAGCAAAGTTTCTTCAAGGAAACTAATTTCTGATTCTAGCAAATCTTCTACATAGAAGAAGACAAGTTCTGAAGTTGTAAATGCTCAAGCTCTGATAGCAAGTTCTGATGATCAAAGTCTGATATCAAGTTCTGATCTTCTCATTTAAGGTGATAGTCAAGACTCTCAGAAGTTTTTACAAACTCCGAAGCTCAAAGGAAGGAAGACTACAGTCTATTATAAAGATCCCAAGATTCAGACACCTGATGAAGAAATTGCTAGAAGACTATTTCTTAAGCATAATCCTGGAACGGATTTAGAGACTTTAAAGGAGGAAGAAGCTAAATTTACAGCTGAGAAGATAAACCTCAAGTCTAAAGCTTTTAATGCTAAGAAACCTCCAAGGCCTAAGGTAAAAAGCATTGTGATCAAGGAAAGCTCTGAGGCTTCAAAGCCCAAGACAAGATCACAAGTTGAAATTGATCCCAAAGATAAAGGAAAAGGAAAGATTGATGAACCTACAAAGCCACAAGAGATGAAGATTCCTCAAATCCTGATCAAACCTTTATGCAAACTGGTTCAAGTATTTGATGATGCTGCTGCAGTAGATGAAACTTTTCAAACTCTGAAGAGAAGGAAGATAACTGAAGAATCTAAGACAACCTCTGACACAGCTCAAGTTGTTCAGAATGAAGAACAACAAGCTATAGAAGAAACAACAAATTCTGATCAAGTCATCAAGATATCAACCTCTGACAAAGCTCAAGTTGATTTAAACAAATTGATAGTTACTAATAAGAGAAAACTCCTATGGAAGAATGTTAATCCATCGGATCCTAAGAAAAGCCAGCTGCTATCTGATTTCATGAATATTGGATTGAAATCCAGAGAAGCAAGAGACAGAGCTGGATTAGGTTCTGAAGAAGCCAAGATCAAGACAGGAGTTGAAGTACCTACAAGAGATCCATTCTTATTGACTGACAAACCTCTTGAAGAAGTTACAAAGAAACACCTTGATAAGGTTATATCTGTTCAAGTGGTACTGGATGCTCATGATAAAAGTAATGTCAAAGAAAAACTGATTATGTTTCTTGAAGATGGAAGAACATAAAGAATGTCAGAATCAGATGTGCTGAACAAATCTCTGAAAGAACTTTAATTCTTTCATTATCTTTTGGAGATAAAGTCTGAGATTACTAGGAGATGGTCAAATTTCATCATGAAGACCATAAGGGATAAAGCAAGAATTTCTGGATCAAGGGTTACAGAATTCATTCCAAATATAGTTGAAGATGATGGAAGTGAGATTCCAATGAAGAAAGATTCTGCTAAACTTGAAGTCATTCTGAAAGAGAAATGTTTGTGCTATAATGAAGACTCATCCCATCCAAGAGTAATCAGACTTGGTGATGGTTTGGAAAGAAATCATATCTCAGCACTTAGGACTGCAATCTACCAGATTGGAAGTCAAGATGAAGAAATGAAGTAAGTCAAAGCTACATTAGCTCAAGTCCTGAGGAATGCAGAAGAAAAGCTGATATCAAACTTTGTCAAGAATCACTTTGGATTCAGATTGACTCAGTAAATTTGGTAAAAGCTACAAGGATTGTAAGTTGTAATTAGTTGTCTAAATAAACTCTTATTACATTTGTACTTAAATATTTTTGACATCATCAAATCTATTAGCTTGTATATTTTTCATAATTTACAAGTTGGGGGAGATTGTTAGATATAATTGTGATGTCATATCTAATCTGTTGTGTTTAGTTTCAGAACTTAATATCAGGACTTACTGGAAATCAGAACTTATATCAGAACTTAAGGTCGTTAGAATTTATATCAGGACTTAAATGCGGATACTTTAGATAAGGAAAACAGCTGATTAACAGGAAATGATCGTGACTAAAACAATAGAAGATATGCATGAAGAGTTAGAAGACTAGAATACTTGTAGAAGATAATATCTGATTGATATATTTAAGGAGATGGAATTATATTTCATATCAATTAGAAGATATCTTGTAACTGTGTACTATATAAACACAGCTTAGGGTTTACACTATATGTGTTATCATTCACGAGAAAGATTATACATTGTAACCTAGCAGCTCTTAGTGATATTGTTCATCACTGAGAGAGAACAACTGTTCTACTGTAACAGAGTTTATTATATTAAATATACTTAATTACTGTTACATACTTGTGTTTGAAATCGATTTGATTGTATAAACGTTATATTCAACCCCCTTCTATAGTGTTGTGTGACCTAACATATGGGTGCCTTGAATAGGATGTATATATGATATAACCTGAGGGTTTTGTTGATCCAAAGTTTGCTAAGATAGTTTGTAAGTTGCTTCTATCTATTTATAGATTGAAGAAAGCCTCAAGCAAAATGAATATTCATTTTGATGAAATGGTCAAAGAGTTTGGCTTTATTCAAAATGAAGATGAACCATATGTTTGCAAGAAGGTTAGTGGGAGCCATGTGACATTCCTAGTATTATATGTAGATGACATATAACAAATAAGGAATGTCATACCTTTTCTACAGGTTGTTAAGACTTGGTTGAGAAATATTTTCTTTGGTGAAATACTTAGGCGATGCTACCTATATATTAGGGATCAAGATCTATAGAGATAGATTGAAAAGATTAATCGACCTAGTTGGAGTACATACATTGATAAAGTATTAAATCATTTTATGATGCAAGAGACAAAGAAAGGATATGTTTCGATGTCTCATGGGATAATGATCTCAAAAGATAATTGCCCTTTAAATCATTAGATGATACGGGCCGTTTGAGAAAGTTCCAGATGCGTCAGTAATTGGATCTATAATATGTACAATGATATGTATGTATCTTGATGTTTCATAAGCTTTGAGCATGACGATAAGATACTAGTCTAATCCAAGTGAGGGTCACTTGATAGTTTTCAAGAATATTCTTAAGTACTTAAAGAGGACTAAAGATTTATTTTTGGTGTATGGAGAAGATAAGGAACTGGTTATAAAGGGTTACACTGATACTAGTTTTGAACCTAATTTTTGAACAGACAAGGATGATTACGAGTTTATGTATGTTTTGTATTTTGTCTAAATATAATTGATGTTAGCTTGAATAGTTCACAGCAAGAACATTGATGATTCTATGGAAGCCGAATATATTGATATTTTTTAAAACAACCATGGAGACTGTTTAGGCATGTCCTTAGGCAATATCGCCTTATTAATGAGATTAATGATTAAGGAGATATAAATGTAAAGTGCATAGTAATGATAGTGTTGCAGACCCACTGACTAAGGCTTTGTCGCAGCAGAAGTACGATGGTCATACTAGTTCCATGAGTATTAGATACATGGGTGATTGGCTCTAGTGCAAATGGGAGATTGTTAGTGTTTGTGCCCTAGAGACTACACTATGATGTTTTAGTTTAAGACATTAGGATTATTAATGTTTATGTTCTATCGATTGTTCTTTTTATAATTTATTAATTCTTAATTTACTGCGATATAAATGTTAGATTGATAAATATCCTTGGAATATGATATGCAATTCTATATCTCTAAGTACGTGACTTAGAAATGAGATTATGAGAATAATATTTATATTCCTAAAGGTCCCTAGTTGAGTATTATTGTTAAGGGACAATAAAAATGCATTAAGACTGGTGTGTTTATTGACTGATGATCACATCTCATTGATCATAGGCATAGTGATACTAAAGTCAAAAACACAGGCAGATGTATATGTACATGGTGATGGACATACCCAATATGAGATTCTACATGTTTATTATGTCATACGTAATTCTCACAATGATAATGATGTAATGGTCCTTAGACCTGAAGTCATTATATTTCTATACGAGAATTAATATACATTGATTCTATTAAAAGTTATCCTTGATCGGGTAATGATAAAAGTGGACATTGGTTATATTATGAATCATATGAGAAATATGAATGATCTAGATGGGATTTAACCCTCATATTTTAGGAGTGATATTATTGGCCTCTTGTGTGAGCTAGACTATGAAATGCGTGGTCACGCTCAAATGTTGATTTGATATGATAGTTTACTCACTGTTCAAGAAAACTTGGATTAAACTATGATGAGGATGACATATTACATGCCTCTAGTTTAATCTATAATATTTAGTTAAAGGGATTATATTACATTATACATTATTCACAAACGGTTTAATCGATCACCGATTCAATTATTATTACTTGGGTAGCAATGATGTATTACTAGATGCCGCTCATTGTTTACGATTATAAATTAGATTTAAAATTCATTGCCAACGTAATAATAACCTATAGGGTCACACACTAAGAATGCTTGAAGGATTATTTAATTTAAATTGGATTTAAATTATATTAAAGTAATTCGAATTATTTATAATATTAATTAAGTATGACTTAATTAATTCGATAAATATTGATATTCGAAATTACTAATATTAATTATGAAATTTATTTGTTAAATAATTAAGTGAGACTTAATTATAATATAGAATAGGAATTTCGAATTAATAATAACTCCTAATTAGTTAAGAGTTATAATTCATTTTTCTACTCTCTATATAATATCTCTTGTGTGGCTGATTTTGTAATCTAGACTTTTACTAAAACCCTAGCCACCAAGAGAGAAGATGGAGAGAGAAAGAAGAAATGGGTTTGTGCTAGTACACATCCAATCCTTGAGTTCAAGCATTCGTGTGGATACCGATAGAGCGTAGATCGCGAGAGCGGGATGCGTGGTGATTGAACAAGCTTTGGGACTCCATTAGTCAACCAATTTGTAAAGCTTCTTAAGGTAAATAATCTAATCTACGGATTAAATATCTATTTTTCGCATGGATCCTGTGGTGGGTTTCGAAAATTCTGGTTTTTCACATTTTTAATTACTGTTTCTGTTGCGTTTATGTGCTCAAAACCCAACAATATATGCATCTTAAACACGTAACGAGTATCCTATTGGATCATATCGGATCCAAAAATAGATTACTTAGCCGCTAAGTAACTATAAAAATAATATAATTTAATACCAGATTTGGATAATTATTAAAACCGAACTTCTTATAAAACACCCTATAAGAAAGTAATGTACAAATATCTTGTCTCTCGAGAATATGAGTTTTATTGATCTACCGTAATGATTATCGTATCGAAAATTTTACGTCGGGACGTGTACGGGTCAAACCGTAATCCGGTTTGAAAAACTTAAAACACGGAAAATATTCAGAATAATCAAATTAGGTTAGGAAGGAGTTTTCTGAAGAGTTTCGGGTTGTAAAAACGCAAAAACGGTTGAAGTTTGACGATTCCCGGCTTTATAAAATAGTTTTATAATTACTCAGAAAATAATTATTAAATCTATAAATTCTTATAAATCATATAACAATCCAAAAATTACCTGAAAAATATCATAATTATCTATAATTTATTCTGGACATATAAAAATTAGAATACTCAAAGAATATCACATATAAACACCCAAACATCAATTTCAATTATCATATAATTCCCTAAAATTCACATAAACAACTTCAAATAATAATAATAATATCTGAAAATATGGGATATTACAATCTACCCCCCTTATAAGGATTTCGTCCTCGGAATCAGCTAAAGAAAACACTAGGGATCTCCTTACCAACTTTCCAACCTTGCATATGTAACTTTTCTCAATTATACCATACAGTTATCACGGGAGCTTCATTCCACACCATTGTTCCTTCAACATACCATTTGACCAATTTCTCCATAAAATCACTTTTACCGATAGAGAGAGAAAGAATAGAGAGAAATATAAAGAGAAAGAAAAAGAAAGAGAGATAAAGAGATAAATAAAGAGACAAATTGACTTCGTTACACGCCATTGATATTTTAATCGTATCGCAATCCACTGCTACTATTGGCAATCCCTTCACATAGCCTTACTTTGACTTGCCAGGATAACTCAGCCCAACTTGATTGGAATACCTTCAAATATTTGAAATAATAAAATCATGGAATTCTAAAGAAAAAAGAATTTTATATCATAACGGATGTCCCACCATTGTGGTTACCAAAATTTGAATTTTTGAGAAAGTATTATCGAAATGAAAGAATAACTGAGAGATCAATATGAAAAAAGAACTTGGTATTGCGTGTCCAAATTAAAACGCTACTAAAGGTTATTAACCTTCTTGAAGCCACAACACAAACAAGTGATGGCGTCCCATCCAACTCCTATCACACAGACAAGTATACCTTGTGTCCCCTATAGTTAGGGTTGTTCATCTCAACCAGAATAAATGAATATCAAAGGAATTCGAAATCAAATGAATAAAACTGAAAAGATTTCAAAGCTGATATTTCTGGAAAAAAATGAAATTCAGAAAACCAGATTCTTGCACAAAATGATTAAACGAGTGTTAGGGAATATATCTTCTAACAGATACCTCTTTTTGAGAGATGACAAAAGAAGTTATAGAAATAGAAGGTATTGCCAAGGTCTTAATACTTATCTTCTTTTTGAACTCTTCTGTTGATTCGCCATCTGATTCTAGACACTTCTTCATGTTCTAAGTATATCGATAATCTTCATCGTCATCGAATCGTAGTGGCCTCGGAAGATTCCACAATAGAAGTTGCAGCTTCCCGGAGTTCCATCCAGCTGAACACAACCATCTCGAACGAATGCGCCTATCTTAACTTACTTGTTGGTACTATATCCAATAGTCCAACAGGAACTTGATATGAGCTCAAACGTCCTCACATAGCTATACACACTCCTACACACTCTCGTTTCTGGTATACTATAACCTCAACTCTGATAACAACCTGTAACGCCCCCAAATCCGGGGTCAGAGGATTTGGTCGTCACTATAAAACCTCAATCCAAAATAACCTGTTTAACCAATAAATAAATTCCAGCAACTGAAATATATCATCTATGATCCCAAAATATACCCAAGATCTTTTAAGGTTACAGTTCTAGAAACCAGATATCCAAATTCCATAAATAAATTTTTTCCTTTCTTTTAAAACTCTTTTCAATAATTCTAAACCTTAAAACTTAACCCACTAGTATATCTTCGAAAAGAAGTATACTAGGCCCAAATACAATACACAACTATAACATAATATAATATAAACAACTTTACAAAATGGAACTTACACTAGCCCGTAAACCCTGGACCAACCACCTTCCAAGAGCTTCTTCTTTCATTCCTCGAATTACGCGGCTACATAGCGCAAGCTAATCCTCGCTGGAGGTTAAATTTGAAAACAGGAAAGTATGAGCAGAAGAAATGCTCAGCAAGTTCATTATAGAAAATATAGGGTCATTTTGATATAAAACTGACATCTGCAATAGCGCAGAACATTTTAAAATCATAATTGCTGAAACAGAAAATTTATTAAAGAATCGGATAATTGTGTCTCACCTGTATTCAAAACTCTGTTTGATATTTTCTTGCGAAATGATTCAGCAATACTTTGAGTCTTGATGAGAATAAAACTCGTAAAATCGTGTTTACGGAAATATCATAAACAACAATAACAAGAAGCAACAATTATGGACTGAATCATAAACTTTACTCAAAAACCGAACTCTTGATATTAATACTAATTTTGTTGTCATATCAAAGTAGATATCAATATGAACTTTGATGCTCACAACATCCCATAGTGAAGTCATATCAATCATCTATACTAATACCACCTTTCATATTTAACAACAAAGTAAGTATCGACATAAATCAAAAACTGAATCAAAACCGCATTTCACCTTTTATCCAAAATAGAAATAGTTGATAAATCATTTATTCTATGAATATCAAAACAATTTAGAAACAATAGTTTAGATTGGAACCAATAATATTTCATGTTGTTCCTGATGATCAGTCACAAAACAGCACCGATATCCTGCAGCCATACCGTAAATATAGGTAATACCCGTATCCCGCAGCCATACGGTACCTATAAGGCGCCAGAAAAGGCATATATTCACCTTGAAAGATATTACAGCTGGACCGATATCTCGATCACCTATGTTGTAACCAGTAACCATTCCAATCTTAAAACATTTTATTAAAAATGGGTCATAATAATCGACACCTTTATAAATTTTTATTCCCCCATTCACTTGGGTAGGAATACTCGCAACCAAATCATTTTTCTCAAAATCCAAAATATTTATAAATCCATTCATTTGATAAGTAAAATCACTTAGCTATTCTGAACATAGAATAGCAGAAGAGTACTTGCGTAAACAGAATCGTTCAATTCAGCGATATGTAAAATATTTATCTATTCCGAACTGAGAATAGGGAAAGCAATACTTGGAAAATAGGATTCAAAATAAATATCACTTGAATAATAAGTGATGATAGGGATACTTGCCTTTGGTTTTTAGCAGTTAGTCACACTCGCAATAACACATCTACTCTGACATTCTGTATCAAAACATCACCGTCTTTTATTCCAACAATTCACTGATACGCTGCTCCTGTGATTGCTAGAAGCCAGATAACCAACACCATTCCATTTCACTCTTTATCCAACGTCTTATCCTGATCAACTCGAATGATCTGCATCTATAATTAAAAGATACAATTTCAATCATCTAAACGATAATTACTCGATGAACTGCGCGTCAAAATCCTATCGTCTACCCATATGATAGCCCACACATAAAGAAAACAGTAAAATACAAGACTCTTGACCCACGTACGCACGAAATTCACATACCACGTAAACACATAACTCATTTATCACATATTTCATATAATATATGACTCGATTCGCCAAAAGGTTCGACTTAATACGCTTAAAACTGAAATCGGGTCAAAATATGATTTATTGATCAAAAATTGACTCAGAATTAACTCGTAAAACAAGCAACCTTTCGAAATAAAAGAATTTGGGTCTCAAAAGTATTTTTAATGAAAGCGGAATATTTTTCTGAGTCTATTACGCAGTTCGTTTTGTATTAAACGGACGAACGGTTTATTTTTTATAAATAAAATACGAATAATTAGGAATAAATCAATTAATAATAACATTAATTGATTTTTCAATACCAAAATATAATTTTTAAAAGTTTAAAAACAATTTTTAGGAATTATTTGAATTAATTATAAATAATTTATAATTTATTAACTATTTATAAATAAAATTAATTGATTAAATAATTTAATCAATTAATTAAATTCATAAATAATTAACTAAAATAAATTATAAATAATTAAATCAAATTGGATAATAAAATAAAATAATTTTTTGAATTTAAACTAATTCAGTCAATTATTAAATAATAATTAACCAAATTAAAATTGGAATTTAAGATGATTTTTGGAATTTAAAATGATTTTTGGAATTTAATAAATAAGATTTTAGAATTTAAATAGATATTTGATTTATTTTTAAAAGAAAATCTGCACAAACAGGTTTCTGGATTTTGAATTGGGGGAAACAGATCAAAAGGGGGTCAGCTGGGCGGGTTGAAATCGGGTCATCCGGGTCTACGAAGAACGTCAAGAACCGCCGAATTTTAACCCAGATTAGAACTCCGGTGGCCCCTTCGCTGCCCAGAAAATTCAGAACCCAGTCGAAACCAACGTAATTTTGGTACGTTTTTGTTCCTTGCAACTCAATAGCACGACTGCAAACATCAGCTACCCGAATCAACGATCCAATCGTCGATCCCGACGATCTGCAGCCCGCTGCCGGTGACAAGTCCGGCCAAACTCCGTTACTACCCATTCCTGAACCAAATTTAAAGGTTCTTACGGAAAATCGAAGCTTATACTACACGAAATCATTCCCATATCTCTATATCAGTCATCAATTCAACAATATTTCAAAGAATCGAATATCAAAAATATCTAAAACAAGAACTCTAACTTAGTAATCCCGAATTACAACACATGATTTAATAACACAAAATGACTCCAATAATCATGACAAGGCTTACTAAATCATCAAAACAAACAGAATTCATCACACAAACATAACCCAATTCGAACCCCAGAACAAATAACGAATGAATAAAGAATCAACCTTTGTTAATGAAATTGATATCAAAATGATGGCCTTGATTAGAGCTTCAATTTGATTATTCGAACTTCAAGAACAGATTAGTGAATCTCTCAAAAGCACTGGATTTATGTCAAGAACAAAATCATACCCCCACTTATGTTCTTCCAACTTTTGTTTTTAATGAAATAAAAATGAAATAAAATAAATAATTCAGGCTATTTATATTTTTTAAAAATACATACCCCAAAATTAATTAAGGTGTTTTTATCCCTTATTTAAAAAATTAGGCCCCAAAATAACAATTATGGGGAATAATTTTAAAAGCAATAAAATATAAAATTTATATCAAATTTTCCGAAATTTGCGAATAATGCAAAGATGTCGAAATACTGGGTATTTGAAATACGAATAATTTTATAAAATAAAAACATAAATTTTGTGGGCTTTGACGTCCCGGTGAGGTCCGGTCAATTTATTTTTGAAAAACAGAAATGATCCCTAAATTAATAGAAAACCCTGAAAATACATAAATACATAAAATACATTCAACACACACAAAACGAGATAAAATGAGTAACTCGATAAAGACGCAAATAAACACGTGTCTAAATTACGGATAGATTCACATATATGCATCTTAAACAGGTGATCATATCCGATCCAAAAATAGATTACTTAGACGCGAATTAACTATAAAAATGATATAATTTAATACCAGATTTGGATATTACTTCTTATAAAACACCCTATGAGAAAGTAATGTACAAATATCCCGTCTCTCGAGAATACGGGTTTTATTGATCTACCAAAATGATTATCGTATCGAAAATTTTATGCCGGGACGCATACGGGTCAAACCGTAATCCGGTTTGAAAAAGTCAAAACACTGAAAATGTTCAGAATAATCAAATTAAGTTAGGAAGGAGTTTTCTGAAGAGTTTCGGGTTGTAAAAATACAAAAACGGTTGAAGTTGGATGATTCCCGGCTTTATAAATAGTTTTATAATTACTCTGAAAATAATTATTAAATCTATAAATTCTTATAAATCATATAACAATCCAAAAATTACCAGAAAAATATCATAATTATCTATAATTTATTCTGGACATATAAAAATTAGAATACCCAAAAAATATCACATAAAACACCCAAACATCAATTTCAATTATCATATAATTCACTAAAATTCACATAAACAACTTCAATAATAAATAATAATAATATTTGAATATGGGATAATACACCGGAGATGGTCCGTTGAGCTGCTGTATTAAGATGTATTGTTCAGATTATTGCGAAGGTTGGTTTTTAATAGTTGTAACCTATGTCATACTTAAACCTGGAAAAGGTCTCGGTAAAGGGGGTCATGGTTATGTATTATTAATGATTGTGTATATATTATTATTGTGGTGACGTCAACTCTGACCCCGGAGTTGAGG